>NW_025920170.1:160596-373758 GCF_902686445.1 Sciurus carolinensis | reverse complement strand
CTGTATTCTTTTGCTAGGACAGCCCTATCAACGTCCTACAAACTGGGAGGTTTCAACACAGAAGCAGCATTGGAACAGGTTGGTTCCTTGTGAGGGTGCTAGGCAAGAACTGCTCCAGGCCTTTCTCTTACCTTTTGGCACCGCTTGGCCATATCTCCAATCTGCACGTAGGTCTGGCTGTTCAAATGTCCCATTTTGTAAGAACCCCTATCATACGGAATTAAAACCCATCCTAATAACCTCATTTTCAACTAATTACATCTGTAATGACTCTATTTCCATTAGGTCACATTCTGAGGAACTGGGGTTTAGGACTTCCACACATGAATTTTGGGGGACAAAATGCAATTATACCATCAAGGGTTGGTGAGCCCTCACAAAGGCGTGACAACAGGAAGCTGTCAGCACCTGTGCTGGATGCTCTCCATCCCCTGCTCCAGCTACCCTCTCCAACACTCTCCACCTTGCTCTGTGCTGGAAGGCTGACCTCTGAAAACTGCATCCTGGAGCATCCTGACCTCCCATGAGCTTCTGTCAGACTTGAGTAATGGGAGACATGGGCAGGAGACTGTAGGGTGGGAAGAGAGGAGTCAGGCTGTACTACCCTATGCTCCTCTTCCCATCCCCTCCCAACTGTTTCAAATTCCTGTCTTTCCATGCTTCTTTCCTATTGAATATTTGACAGATAAAACTGAATAATATTGAAAGTATGGGTGAATGTGTATGAATTGCATCAGAAGCACATTCAGGAATATGAGGTGATGTTTACGAGTGCCTTTCCTGCAGCTCAGGTGGTTCACTTGGGAGAGCTTCCCAAATGTGCCTTCAAAGAAATGATGTTTGAGGTGATGGATATGCCAGTTATCCTGATAGGCTCATTACTCATCGTATAAATGTAGTGGAATGTCATTCAGTGCCCCATAAATAAGGAAAAGTATGATGTGTGAATTAAAATAAATCTTTAAGAAAGTGTGCTAAAAAGTCCGAACATAATTGTTTTTATTTTTCATGCTATTTTTGGGAGATCTGCAAAATGTTCTTTAAAACCCAAACACACTTGCTTTACTGGTTTCCATTAGTGCATTCTGTCCTTCCTGAGATAATGGGCTGTGGGCTGGTCAACCCGCAGCTTGGAGAGCAAGAGGTCTCTTCCCCAGGTCCTTCCTCCACCTCTTGGAATGAGGCGTGTGGGGGCAGCTCCCGCCACCCTGAGCTCTTTCCCAGGAACCGCCACTGGGTGGTTGGAGCTGCACCACTGCCCAGGCGCTCCCTGCAATCTGTGCGGGCACGGGAGGGAGGGGACCTGGCAGCGGGATCTAACCTCCTTCCTCCATTTGGGAACCATGAGTCAAGCGGCTGGGGTGCAGAAACCCGCTCCCGGAGGCGCAGCGGGAGTCGGCGGGGTGGGGGCGGCTTGGGGCTGAGCCGCCGCCAAGCTGGGCGGGAGGGGGGCTGGGCTGCGCGGGCTCCTCCCACTGCGCTCCCGGAACTGCCAGAGCTGGGCACCTGCAAATGTGTGGTTCCCACGCTACTGCTGCCGCCGCTTCCTGCCCATCGAACTGGCCCTGGTGCTGCTGGTGGCCAGGCGATGTGAAGTGGCTCCCCACAGAGCAGCCGGCTCTCCCGGGATGTGGCTCAAGCCCGAGGAGGTGCTGGTGAAGAACCCTGAAGCTCTGGGTGGCCCAGAGGAGCAGCGGGTACTTCTTGCCACAGCGGCTCCGCGGGCACGGGGAGGGGATCGGTCATCTCACCGGTAAGGGGTGGCGGGGGTGGGCCGGGCTTGGGGTCTCGCTCCCTGCAGCACCCACCATTCCCAGCCTGGGGTTGGGACCTGGAAATCCGGGAGGCGCCTGTGCAGTCGGCGGGGTTGAGAGGGGCTCGGGTTGGTGCTGCGGACGCTGCCTGGGCGGCCGGGCGCGCTGCGCGGGGTTGGCCGGAGCGCTCCTCCTGCTGCGCTTGCGGAAGTGCGATTACTGGGCACCCACCGGTCTGCGTTTCCCGTGCAGCCGCTGCCGCCGCCTCCTCCGGAGCGAGTTGGGCTACGTGCGGCCTTGGCCCCGGCTACGTGAAGCGGGGCACCAGAAGAAAGGGAAACAATCCCCACGAGGTGCTGCTGAAGGACGCCCTGAAGCTCTGGGTGAACCAGTGGAACAGCGGCTCCTTCAACCTAGGGCGGAGCGGTGGGCATGGCGAGGGGGGCGGTGGCCTCAGAGGTAAGGAGCTCCCGGGGGGTGACCGGCTTCAGCTCCCAGCCCGGGGCTGAGTCGCAGGTGGGGATTTCTTGGGAGACACGGGGTCAGGATGGCCTTGCCTCGGTTCGTTTCCTTTCTTCTGCATTTCTCTGGCTTGTCAATGGTGTCTACTCCGCGCCATCCACCCCACCCCACCCAAAAGCCGGCCTTTGCTGGAGTGTTGGAAAGCAGTCCTCATGTCAGAGCATTCTGCCCTGCAGCTCTGCTATGCTTCTTAGTTCCTTAAGTTTTTCTTGATTCTTTCCTTTATTTTTCTAAAGAAAAGCATGTCATCTTTGAAGAAAGTTTTATTTCCTTCTCTCTCTGTATACCTTCTGTCTCCTCTTTTTTCGTAGCATATTAGCTGGATCTTTCAGTGTGATGTTGAATAGGAGTGATAGGAGAAGTTGTCTTTACCTTGTTCCTGGTTATCAGGAAAGTGTTGAGTTTCTCTGTAAGTGTGATGTTAATTGTAGGGTTTTGGGGCAAGAAGGTAAATGATATTATCAAGTTAGACAAGTTCTTGATTCCTCGTTTGCTATTTTTTTTTCCTTTAATCATGAGTGGGTGTTCCATTTTGGTCAAATGCTTTGTGTATCAATTGGAATTATTTTGTGATCCCCCCCCACTTCTATATTGATGAATTTTCAAATGCTGGACCATTGTTGCATACTTGGAGCAAGTCCCACTTGGTCATGAGGTATAATTTCTTTTATATGTTGGTGGATCCTCTTTGCTGGTGGTATTTTTTGTGGTGTGAACAAATGAAGTCAGGGAGTTGGGCATACTAGGCAAGCACTCTGCCACTGAGCTACATCCCTAGCCCCACCCCTTTCCTTTTCCTTTGTGTGACTGTGACATGGGTTTCTTGTGGGCCTTTGTTTTCTTTTCTTCCTTTTTTTCCCTTAAATCCATTCCGAAAATCCCTGGGTGTATTTAGGCCATTCACATGTAAAGTGATTGTTGGCATTGTTAGATGAATCTCTACCAGGTTGGTAACTGTTTTCTATTCCTTGTTCTCTTCTTTTTCTTTTGAACCTCCTTTCCTGACTTCTTTAGCAGTTGAATGCTTGGTGATGCCATTTATCTGTTAGCTTACCAACAGTAGGTTGAAAAGAGTTTGTAGTATATATTTCTGGTTTGGAACATAATTTCCAGATTAGTCTGTGTCTACCTTCAAATATTATGCTGTTTCACATGAAATGTAGATTTTTTTTTCATGTATTTGGGATTGAACCCAGGGACGCCTAAGCACTGTGCCATAACCCCAGCCCATTTGTAACTTTATTTTGAGACACGGTCTCAGTGTTGCTGAGGCTGGCCTTAAACTTGTGATCCTCCTGCCTCAGCCTCCTGAGCCACTGGATTGTAGGTGTGCACCACCATGCTTGGCCTAGATGCAGATATACTAGTATTCCCAGATCCTGTCTCATCTTTTCTGACATTGTCATCCATTTCACTTATTTACATAGTGTAATCACTCAATAAACTTTTTGTTAACCCTTCAAACATTTCTTTTAGATTACTTAGGGATAGGAAAAATAAGAAATTTGAATCTACCCTCATTCATTTCCTGAGACACACTTCTTCTCTTTACGTAGCTCAGAGCTACTGACCTATGTGTTTTCTTTCTTGACGAATTTGATAGTTAGGTCTGCTGGAAATGGACTTCCTGTTCTTTTTCAAGAAAGTCTTTCTTTTTCAATTTTGAAGGATAATTTCACTGGACACAGCCTGGCATGGTGGTCCTTGCTGGTAATCCTAACAGTTTGGTAGAAGGAGGCAGTAGGATCACATCTTTGAGGTCAGCCTCAGCAATTTGTTGAATCCCTGTCTCTAAACAAACAATAAAACAACTGGGAATGTGGTTCAGTGGTAGAACACCCCTAGATTCAATACCAAGTATCCCCCCCCAAAAAAAATCCTCACTTCATTTAGATTTATTGGTTTGTGATTCGTTTCTTTCAACACCTTATGTCCACTCCCTTGATCGCATGCTTGGAGAAGTCTGCTATAATTTTTGTGTTCTTCCTAGGCTGTCTGCTTCACACCCCCTCTTCTTTAAAGATTTTCTTTTTTTTCTGCAATTTGAATATGATATACCTCAGTGTAGATTGGTAAATATTTTTCCTTTTTTTAATAATTTTCTGCGTGGTATTCTCAGTAGTTCTTGGATCTGTGATCTGGGGTGTGTCATTAGTTTTGGAAAATTCTTGGTCATTATTTCTTCACATGATTGCTTTCCTCTTCTCCTGTTTTTCCAGTTTGGGATCCTTGTATCTTTGGGAATTATCCCCAGCAGTCAGATATTGTGTACTTCCTGTGTCTCTGTCTCTCTCTTGGCTTTTCAGTGGATTTGGGGGTTTCTGTTGATCTGTCTTAAAGTTCACTGATTATTTTCTAACCGTCCCATCTACTGATGAGCCATGAAGGGCAATCTTCATTTTTGTTTATTTATACTTGCTTTGTTTTTCATTCCTTAGAGTTTCCATCTGTCTGCTTTCATGACCTAGTCTTCCATACTCTATACCTTTTCTTTAGAGCCCTTCACCTATAAATCACACTTATTTTAAAAGTTCTCTCAAAGTACCAAATTCTGTCATATCTGTGTGTCATTCTGATGCATGCTTTATCTTTTAATCATTGTATTTTCTTGCCTACTGGCATGTTTTTCTATATATATATAGAGAGAAAACTTGTTATTACTTATATACTTGTATAAATTATAAGTTGTTTATATAGCATAATAAGTTTTGATTTACATATGTTAAAGCATTCTTGCATCCCTGGGATAAAATCAGCTTAATTATGGTGTGCAGTGTTCTTAATATGTTGTTAAATGTGATTTGCTAATATTTTATTAAGTATTTTTGCATTTAAGTTCATCAGGGATATTAGCCTGTAGTTTTCTTTCTTCGATGGATCCTCATTTAGTTTTTGTATGAGTGTGATTCAACTTCAGAGAATGAATTGGAAGTGTTCAATCCTTTTCTATTTCATGGAATAATTTGAGGAGTATTGGCATTACTTCTTCTTTAAAGATCTCGTAGAGTTCGGCTGAGAAACCATCTGATACTGAAAGTTTCTTTGTTGGAAGACTTTTTATTACTGCTTCTCTCATTGTAGTTTATTGTCTGTTTAGATTTTCTACATTCTCTTGATTATATCTTGGCAGGTTACATGTGTCTAGAAACATATTCATTACTTTTAGGTTTTCCAATTTATTGAAGTACAAGTTTTCAAAACAGTCCCTAATGATCCTCTGGATTCCTATGATGCCTGTGGTGATTTGTCCTTTTTATCTCTAATTTTTATTAATTTGGGTCTTCTCTCTTTTGGTTAATTTGGCTAAGGGTTTATCAATATTCTTTAACTTTACAAATAACTCTTAATTTCATTGGTTCTTTGTATTTTTAAAAAATTCTCTATCTCATTGTGTTCAACTCTGATCTTAAATATTTCCTTCATATCAGTGGCTTTGGAATTGGTTTGCTCTTCTTTTGCAAGGAACTTGAGATGCATCATTAGGTTGCTTATTTGGGATCTTCTGATTTTCTCATATAGGCACTCATAGCTAAAAACTTTCCTCTTAAAACTTCCTTCATAGCATCTTAGGGCAATCTGGTTTGTTGTATCAATATTCTCAACGTGTCTAAGAAATTTTAAATTTCTCCCCTGATTTCTTCTATCACCCATTCATGAATCAAAAGTGTATTGCTCAATCTCTATGTGTATATAGTTTCTGAAGGTGTTTTTGGTTTTGATTGCTAATTTCATTTCATGATAAAATTTATGTAATTATATAAATTATTTTATATTTGCAAAGAATAGCTTTGTGACCTAAAATATGGTCTAGAGAAGGTTCCATAAACCACTGTGAAGAAAATGTAAAATATTGTTGTTGTTTGATAAAATATTCTATAGATATCTGTTAAGTCCATTTGATTTATAATATTTTTCAGGTCAAAGAGTGTTTACTGAGTTTATGTCTGTATGACCTATCTATTGGTGAGAGAGGCGTGTTGAAATCACCCAATATTATTTACTGGTAACTACCTGAGTCTAATTCAACTAGTGTCTATTTTATGTATTTAGGTGCCCCAATGTTTGTCATAAATATTTACTATTGTTTTATCTTCTTGTTGAATTGTTCCCTTTATCATGATTAAGGGACCTTCTTTGTTTCTTCTGATTAATTTTGACCTTTTTTTTAATAATAAATTTTTCAATACTGACATTTTATTTTCTGAAGTTAACAGAAGACAAAGAACAAAGAACAGATATCAAAAATGTCAGAGTTTAAAGAATTTCTGCACCAGTTTTCACATAAGTCAGTGATTATGAAATTGGTAGCCAATGTAAATACTAAACACAGGCTAATTTCCCTCTTGGCCATATGTTTTTGGGTGTTTTTTTTGGAGCTACTCTGTAATAATAGCTTTTTATAAGCACCGGTCACTTTTTGAGAACCGATTTGGTTTGTCCAACAAAGTAAACAATTTTTTGCTGTGTGGCATTTTCTTTTTTAAAAAAACACTGAGCTGAACACAGAATATGTTATTTGTCTGGATCTGAACCAAATCTTTTGAGATCCCAATTACCCTGTAGAACACTGAGGACATTTATAGGGCATACTAAATGGTACATTAAATATTCATATGCATCATCATAATGTCTAAGGCAGCTACTATTTTTCTAAAGAAAGAGTATTTCATTCAGAGGCTGCCCAGAGTTTGAACTATATCATAGTTTCTACATCCTTTCTGATTTGGAGTAGTTTCCCCAAAGGGAGCCATATTATTGAAACAAAAGTTTTAATATCATGCCAAATAGGCTCTGATATTTTACAAATACACCTGTATAGAACAAGATTCCTTGTTCTGGACCATGGGTGACTACAAAGAAATCAAGAGGCCATGAAAGGAAGTAGCATTTGTAAAACTCATAGCATAATCTGTGGCAAGCAGAAATAAAAGTGGAAATTAGTAGTGGTTTTTACTCACCACTTTTGCTTAAATAAGAGAAGTATGGTCCAGTTTTGCAATTACTAGCTGCCAGTTTCTCAAATAAATAAATAAATATATACATATGTACAAATATATACAAATGTAAATATATGTATATATTTATCCATTTATTAATTAAAAAAATAAAGATCACTTCCTCACTAGCAATGAGTTAGGATACTGGCTTCAAATTCTGATCAGATCCCTCAGTATTAGTCAAAAATAATATAAACAGAAATCAGCTGATAGGGATTTAAGATTACACAACTAAACCTGACTGTACATGATACTATACACAGACTGATATACACATCATTGAAATGATTATGAGAGGATGAAACAATCCTACTGAAGCCAAATTTTCTCCACATTATCCCAATTTTCATGAAAGGAAATCTGGTATGTAATTCTTTTCTTTATAGATATGAAAAAGGAAACAAGAAGGCAAAGCTGAGAGAAACAGATGCTACCCACAGGGCAGCGGTGGCATTTGGTTGTTTTGACTTGAAGTGTGCTTTTTTTTTTTATATGAGAGTAGCCACTCCTGCTTCTTTTGATGCTGCATTTCCCTGGTGCATCAATTTCCCTTCTTTTGCTTTCAATCTGTGACTATCTTTGCCTGTAAGGTGGGTCTTTTGCCAACAACATACAGTAGGGTCTTATTCTTAAATCCATTCTGCCAGTATATTTCTTTTAGTTGGAAATTGAGACCATTTATATTAAATGTTATGGAGAGATCTTTATGAATTTCCACCATTCTGATTGATTTCTAATGTATAATTTGGTCCTGTTTCTCATTTGCTTAGCTACTCTTGAAATGAGATTTGTTCTTTTGTGAGTTCTGGAGTTAGTTTTTTTTTTTTTTTTTCTCTGTGTTGAATATTTCTTTAAGTATTTTCTGTAGTGCCAGCTTGGTTTTAATTTCTGCTTATCTTTGAAGGTTTTTATTTCTGCTTCAATTCTTAAGAATAGCTTTGCTGCATATAGCAATCTTGGTTGACAGTTATTTTCTTTGAAGACTTGGAACACAGAATTCCAAGCCCTCCTGACTTTTAGAGTTTGTGCTGAGAAATTATAAGTAGTTTTATTTGACTTGCCTCTAAATGTGACCTCTTGTTTTTATCCTGAGTCTTTTAAAATTTTATCCTTATTCTCTATGTTAGGTATTTAAATTATAATGGGTCATGGAGAGGTTCTTTTTTGATCTTGTCTATTTGGGGTTCTAAATGCCTCCTGTATCTGAATGTTCATCTCATTTTCAAGTTTTGGAAAATATTCTCTTATAATTTCCCTGAAGAGGTTATCAATTCCGGTAGCTTACATGTCATAATCCTCTTCAAAGCCAATGATTCCCACTGCCTCTTTTGTACTGAGATTGAATTCAGGAGTGGTTAACCACTGAGCCACATCCAAAACCCCTTTATTTTCAATTCCAACAATTTTAAATGTGTTCTCAGTATTGTCCCATAGTTATCATATACTCTGTTCATGTTTACTTATTTTCTTTCTTTAATACTGCCTGAATGTTCAAGGCTGGCCACTTTGTCTTCCAGGTCTGAGATTCTGTCTTTAGAATAGTTTACTCTATTAGAGAGACTTTCAACTGAACTTTTAATGTGACTTGTGTGTCTTTTAATTCCAAGATTTCTGTTTGGTTCCTTTTAAATATCCCTATTTTTTAATTTAATTTCTCATTCATATCATATACTGACTTCCTTAATTCATTCAGTTGTTTTTATCTTGAAATTCATTGATCATTTTTGTAATTATGCTTTCAGTTTCTTTATGTGACATTTACTTTATCTACTTCAATATCTTTGGAGTCAGTTGCTGGTGAATTATTAACTTCAGAAAGTATCATGCTAGGTTGGTTTTTTATATTTTTTGAGTTCCTGTTTTGGGTTTTATGTATCTGTTGGAATAGATTTCTCTTCTACTCTTATGTATGAGCCTTTTTAGGGCACAGCCTTCTCTTGCCAAAGTGTTCTGGAATGATCTCAATTGAAACCCCCTCATAGGTGTTGTATCCATAGCCTTTGTGTTAATTCTCTCTCTTTTTGCTGTAGGAGTGTATGTCCTTGAGTGGAACCTGAGGGCCCTTCCCTACCATTACTACTTGGGACCTGGTCATTCATTTTTTTCCTCTCTTTTATTTGTATGAAAGTATATCTGAAGTTTGAGTGTGGTTAATTTGTGTGTGGAGCAAGGTGTACTGTCTTTTGGCTGGGTTTAGTTCAGTAGCAGGGTCTTTACCATGAACTTGTATCCCTGTAGATTCCCAGTAGTTTCTGAGGTTTAGTTCACAGTCACTTGATGCTGTAGCTCTGGGCCCAAGACAGAATATCATAACAGAAGATCACATCTTCTCAGCTTAGTTCATAACAACCAGAAGCAGAGCTACACTAGTGGATAGTGGGAGGTCTCTGGAAATGTATCCTTTATGGAGGTCCCTGGAAATGTATCCTTTATGGAACCTGAGTCACCTATCACTGGCATATGATAATTTTCCCTTCCAATGAGAACATGTATATTTAAAAGACTATGATGACTGTTGTCAAGCAAGCCTGCTAAGGTCTTGGTGCCCCTCATGAAAGCTGGATGTATTATTGCTATGGGGATAGATTATATAATTTTTGGAAATTAACTATTTTTCCTCATTTGCTTTTATGTCTTTACAGCATATTATGAGAAACATGTCTTTCAGTTTTGATGGGGCATTCTAATATGGGTTCCAAATTGCTTTCACAAGGAAAGCAATGAAAGAAGTCAGTAGAGCCTCGATACCTGCATCTTTTACTTTGTGAGACAAGCCATGCTCAGGATAGCCTGGACGGGTGAAGAATCCCACCTTCCAGAAGGTGGGACAATGCCAGAAGTATTTCATATCAGTGAATGTTCTTAGTTACAAACAAGATAAACTTTTGCTGTTTATTTTAGGAAAGGAATTCATTAAAGATTCTAGGATGGTCACAGAATCTCAGGGAAGGTTACTACATTCAGGAAGACACTATTACTCAGCATAAACACTGGCACTGTCACTAAGAAGGTTAGGGAGTGGACTTCTTGCCTCATGAATTGAAATCTCTGATTAACTTATTTGTCAAATTATGGATTTGGCACAATATCTGCTTCCTCCTATTGCTCATTTTCAAATTAAAACCTCTCATAAGTCTGATTGACCAAACTAGATTGTATGCTTAAACCTGAGCTACAAAGAAGGCTGGAAAAGTGAGTCCTGGCTTCTCTCTTGTCACAGGTGGGCTATTAACATGCTCACAGGATTCTAGATAGCTGTAATATGTGTCCATTGTTCAGAACAACACAATTACATTTAGTGACATTACTGAGTACTGCAGTTAGATGAGATTAAAAGGAGATGAAAACATTTTGATTAGCTCTGTTTCTTTGTTTCTAGGAAAATTAACAAAACAAAACAAAACAAATGCTTTGAATAAGGAGTGGAGAAATTCCTAATTTTGTCAGGTCATGAAAGAGATTGTATGAGTTTATTTATTTGCCCGGTTTTATACATCAACCTATTTATATGCCTGCTTTGTCACTGAGCTAGCATTGTAGGATTAAAGAGGTTTTTGTGGCCTTGTCTGGGAACCAGTCATCACATGGAACATTGTGCAGGGAACAGAGACAGCAGCAACACCTGAGACAAAACTTCCCACTTTTTGACTGATAATCTCCTGATGCAGGCCTGGCCTTGCTGGCTGCAAGAAGCATCTTGGCAGGTAATAAAGTCATGTCTGGAATTCTGAAAATCTTTACATCACAAAATCCAGAGTCCTTTAAAAAGTTTCTTGCAAGGCTACAGAATTGTCTCTTGGCATTCAGAGGTAGGAAGGGCAAGTGGGATTGAGCCAGGACTCTGAAAACACAGAGACCAATATAGAGTGTCTCTGTCCTGCTTTGTCTGTCTGTCTCTCCATCTCTTGCAGCATACTGTGTCATCTCTTCTTCTCTCTAGCCATCTGCTTCATTGTTTCTCTCTGAAGACTGATTTTTTTCTGCTTTTGTAGAAAATGGCTACTTCAGATCTTTGTTTCCTTTCTTTTCAAGAGCCTACAAAGACAACTAGGCATTTCCAAGTCTGGATTCCAAGTGCCTGGAATAGATAATTCCCAGGCAGTGTGACTTCTGTCTCCCCAAATGCATGTTTACCTGGAACCTCAGAATGGTACCTTATTTAGAAATAGGGTCTTTGCAGATGTAAGTCATTAAGATGGGGTTATTCTTGATTACAGTGGGCCATAATCCAGGGCCTAGGATCCTTATAAAAAGACAGAATTGAAGACACACAAAAGGAGAGAATGTTATGTGAAGGTGAAAGAAAGATCGAAATTATGTTTCCACAATCCAAAAGATGTCAAGGATTGCGAGGAACTCCCAAAAGATAGGCGAGAGCATGGAACAAATTTTCCCTTAGAGACTGAAGACAAATGCCAACGCCTTGATTTTGGATTTATAGCCTCCAGACATGTGGGAGGATAATTTTCTGTTGCTTCCGACCATTCATGTGTGGCACTTTATTGCAGTAGCCCTAGAAAACTAATGCAATCTCCTTGGCCCATTTGGGTCTAATGTCCACCCAGGTCAGTTGTGGTCAGGATTGAAAAGTTGAACCAGCGCCCCTAAAGAAGCTACTCTAGGGAGGGGCAGTGGAGGGGCAGGCAAACTGATGAACAGATATAACAATCTTTTCCATGCTTACTCAAACCAGAGATGTCTGGGTGTACGCGGCAGTGACCAGGGGCAATAGTGGGACTCCAGGACTAAGTCTTGACCATTAGTCCTTTAGAGTTGATTTGTTTCTTGTTATATTTGTGGGGATGGGATTTTGGTAGATTGAAAAAGTGCTGATAACCCTTACTCCTCCCTGTATTCACAGCCTTTGCCTCACTTCCCAGCAAGAGTTAGACTCTATTTCCCTGCCCTTTCGTTCTGGGCTAGCCTTATCACTTGTTTTGCCAAAAAAATGCAGCAGGAGAGTTGGGTGTTGGTTCTCGGCATAGGACTCAAAAGCACTACGTATTTTGCTGTTGCAATGTAAATAACCTCAACTAGCCTGCTGCGTGATAAAAAGAGACGTGACCAGTCACTTCCATCGCCCCAGTCACCAGTCAAGCAATTGCCCAACTTGTTACTATTGTCATGCTGGACCCACTAAATCCCAGCTGACCAGCCAGGGGATGGCAGACCATGAGCAAACCCAGTGAAGATCAACTGGTTCTGGTTCACACCAACAGAATCACCTAGCTGACCCATAGACTCTGGAGTGCTTTTAAGATACTAAATTTTGGAATTATTTGCTGTGCTGCAGTAGATAGCCAAATCAGAAAAAAAATGGCAATCTGGATTTTAGTAAACCTCATATTTGAAAACGGGGAAGAATTTATTCATAAAACAGATAATTACTAGGTTCCATGTTAATAGCTGGGTCAGTTGGGCAAATCATTATAAACTTCCTGGGTGTCAATTTCCCTGTCTGGTAACTGAAGTTAGGGTTCTCCTATGTTGATTATGGGAAGAGTAAAGGAGACAAAACATGAAGTAGCACATGATGAATCATAAGCAGGTATCATTTCTCTGTGTTCTTCCTATTGCTTCTTCATTGAAGCATTGATAACTTGAGAAACTAATAGAGTCCATGTTACAGACATGAGAGTGATATGCTTCTTACCTGGGAGTCCCAGCATGATCTGGCCTCTGAGCTTTCTGTTGGCTTCACTTTCCTCCCTGGCTCATTACATCCTGAACAATGGTGTCCTTTCAGTTCCTTACGCACCAAACACCTTCCTTCATGATAATCTGCGGACTTCTATTCTCTGTACCTCAGAGAGTCTTCTTTTCTCTCTCTTGGTTTGAGAGTTTTATATCATAATATAATGACTGAAGTATATCCCATAATTTTGGCATGGTTGTAGAGTTGACCTCTATCCCAATAACCTAATTTCAGAACATTCCTATTTCCCCAAAAGAAACTTCATGCTCATTCTCAGTGGCTTCCTTTTCTCCCCTACTGACCCCAAACACTAATGTGGCTTCTTGTCTGTAGACTTGCCTTTTTGGATGTTCTTATAAAAATTAAATAATTTTGCATTTTTTTGTGTGTGTGCTGGGGATCGAACCCAGGGCCTTGTGCTTACAAGGCAAGCACTCTACCGACTGAGCTATCTCCCCAGCCCCTACATTTTTTCATACACAATGAAATTTTATTTTTTATTCTTTTTGTAGATAGCATATTATTTTTTTCTTTTATTAATTTTTTTCTTTTTAGTTATACATGACAGTAGGATGTATTTTGATGTATCATACATACTACATACATGGAGTGTAACTTCCCATTCTCATGGTTATATATGATGTGACGTTATACTGGTCATATATTCACATATGAACCTAGGAAAGTTATGTCTGATTCATTCTACTGTCTTTCCCATTCCCATCCCCCATCTCTTCCCCTATACCCCTGTCTAATCCAGTGAACCTCCACTCCTCCCATCCCCCTCCACCTATTGTGTGTTAGCATTTGCATCGGAGAGAATATTTGGCCTTTGGGTTTTTGGGATGGGCTTATTTCACTTAGCATGATAGTCTCCAATTTCATCATTCACTGGCAAATGCCATAATTTCATTCCTTATGGCTGAGTAATAGTCCATGGTGTTTATGTACCACATTTTCTTCATTCATTCATCTGTTGAAGAGCACCTAGGTTGATTCCATAGCTTAGATATTGTGAATTGAGCTGCTGTGAACATTGACGTGGTCACATCACTATAGTATGCTGATGTTAAGTCCTTTGGGTGTAAACCTAGGTATGGGATGACTGGGTCAAATGGTGGTTCCATTCCAAGGTTTCTAAGGAATCTCCATGCTGCTTTCCATAGTGGGTGCGCCAAATTTGCAGTCCCACGAGCAATGTATGAGTGCACCTTTTTCCCCACATCCTCACCAACATTTATCATTACTTGTATTCTTGATAATTGCCATTCTGACTGGAGTGAGATGAAATCTCAGTATAGTTTTAATTTGCATTTCTCTAATTTTTGCATCTCTTTTAATGGCCTTTTTTTTCCTGTTCTTTCATCTCATCTAAAGTCTTACCTCCTCCTCCCTCAAACTTCACTGTTATTCTTCGCATCAGTTCCTTGTTTGTTTTCTTTGTAGAACTTAATTTTTAATTGTTTTATGTTTTTTCTTACTTGATTTTGTCTGTCTAGGCTACTAGAAAGTACAAACCATCAAGCCCAAAAGTCAGCAAGTGTTGTTGATGATGTGGACAAAATGTTATCCTTATGCACCATTGAAGGGGAAGTCAATTAGTACAGCCATCATGGAAAACAGCATGGAGGGCCTTAGAAAATTAAAAACAAAACTACTGTATGATCTGAGTATCTCACTTTTGGGTATTTATCCAAGAGAATTTCAATCAGGATTTTGAAGGGATATTACTGCTCTCATGTTCATTGCAGTGTAGTACACAATAGTCACAATGGGAAGCAACCTGAACATCCACTGCTGGATGAATACATAGGAAAATGTATACATGCACTGGAATATTATTAACCCTTATAAAGAAGGAAATTCTGTACAAATTCTTTTGTACCTACAACAACAAGGTGAATCTTAAGGACATTTTACTCAGTGAAATTAGTCTCAGAAGGACATGATTCCACTTATATGAGGCATCAAAAAGAGTTAAACTCAGCTGGGGAGGCTGAGTCAGGAAGATTGAAAGTTCAAAGCCAGTCTCAGCAACTTAGTGAGGCCCTAAGCAACTCAGCAAGACCCAGTCTCAAAAAACAAAAAAACAAAAAAACAAAAAGAAACAAACAAACAAACAAAAAAAACAGAGTTAGGATGTGGCTCAATGGCTAAGTGCCCCTGGTTTCAAACCCTGGTGCCAAAAAAAAAAAAGGGGGTAAAGTCATAGGATCAGAGAGTGGAATGGAGTGGAATGGTGGCTGAAGGGAGGGGAAGTGGGGACTTGCTAGTCAACAGATCGACAGGCACAGAGTCGCAGTTATGCAAGATGAATTGGTTGTAGGAACCTGCTGGATGACATTTTGCCTATAACCAGTAACCCTGTGTTTCATGGTTTGTGGAAGTGAGGTCTCATATGAAGTGTTCTTATCACAATAAAATAAAATTTGAAACAGTGCTGAGTTTTAAAGAGAAGCTCTAAACTTCTCCCTGGTAGAGGTCATAAACTGTAACAAAGAGTACCCACGCATGGCCACCATAGTTTGGAAGTAGCTTTCCTATTGAGGTCCAATACAGCACATGTCCCTTGCTAAATGACTGGGGAAACAGAGCAAAGACTGTGACTGATTTGTGTGCAGCATTTTCTAACCTTCTCTCATCTGGTCTGTGGAGCTCTTGGTTGGGGCTTTGCTTATTTTCTGGCATGTGGGGAGTGACGGGCCCTGCATTATTCTCCGAGTTCTGTTAATACAGCTGGGCTGCTGGCTTGGTCCGTTGGCTACCAGCGTGTTCTCCTACATCAGCTCCTGGCTTGTTTCTTCAGAGGTTTTGGTCTGAACCAAAAGCATTTCCTTTGTTCATTTGCAAACTGAGGATTAGCAGCATCTAGACTTTCTGAAATGGGCTAGAAAAGCCAGTGATTCACACAGGGAAGCTGCAGGGACCTGTGGGAGCTGTTGAGCAGACTTTGAACTGAGTACAGATGGTAAAGAAGCCTTTTAGGGGTCCAGTGAGCATCCAAATCAGGAACCCCTTGGCTTAGGGGTCCAGTGAGTGTCCAGATCAGGAACCCCTTGGTTTGGCACATGTGCATCTGATGAAGTGGTGCAGAAGTGGCACCTGGTGCAGAACTGGCTCTACTTCCTTCTTGAAGCCTTTGCCATTTCTGTGAGGAAGGGCCTTGACTTGAAAGCATTACTTGGGAAATGCCAAAGTGTGTTGATCTCTTTACATGATTCTCATTTAATCTCCCAAACCCCCTGTTATCTCCTTTTGTAATACGAAGAAAAACATGAAGAACAACACCTAAGATCTCTTAGCTAGCCAGTGGCAGGGTTGGGATTTGAACCTTCTGATCCCAAAGCTCCTGTCTTTAAAAAAATTATTGTTCTTAGTTGAAATAATTCTTAATAATTAGGTTTACTAATTATGGGTCAGATACTGCAGTCCACTCTGCAAAGGACCTAGAGACAGAAAAAAAAATGTGGTTGTAGTGCTTAAGTAACACATAAAAAATACCTGGATGATAAATAGGCATTAAATTTTATCATAACCGTCTATGTGACCTTGGAGAAGTGACATGAACTTTCTGAGTCTCAGTTCTCAGGCAAGTAAAATGAAATAGTAATCTCTACCCACTCCAAAGGGTCATTGAGAAGATTTAGAGAGAAAATAGATCATTCATTCACTCAACCTATAAATATGTATCAAGTGTTAACCACGTGCCAGGCAGAGAGCTTTAGATATTAATCTAATGGGGAACACGCTTGCCCCAACCCATCACGGAGCTTGCAGCATAGAAAGGAAGATAGAAAAGAAGTACATGAAAATGAAGTAATGTAAATGAGGGATAATGTAATAACAGAAGCAGGGTGTAATATGGAAATGTGTAGCATGGACACTCAGCTTCCATGTGACTCCAAAAATATTTGTGAACCTCAATAGCCCTGCACACATTATAAGGCATATTTATTTTGTCCACAAAATTGAATTACCTAATTTCATTAAATAGGCTGAAGTGCAGTGCTGTCGATCTAGAGTAATCTGACAATAAGAAATCTATGTTTCTGCCAGAATCGGAACTGAAGAAGGTTCTGAAGTCTTATTGGGGAAAATATGGGCAGAATATTTGTAACCCTAAGGTAAACCAAACCCCTCAAGATTTGGTTTGAATGTGGATGAGAGGTTCAAGCCCAGACCTGGTCATTGGGTGACCCAGCTTTGTCACTGTCCTGGAGCATTACCTGGGCAGGTCACTTCCCTGACCAGGATGTGAGGGCCACCAGGGCAGGGATTCTTTCTGCTGTTCTTTTGTTTGCTGAAGTATCCCAAGAACCTTGGACACAGCCTAACGAATTCTAAGTACTCAACAACTAGGAGCAGACGGACTGCCTGGTTGAAATCTTGAGCTCTCATTTTCCTCTTCTGCCAAGGGAGGTGGAACTGAAAGGGTCTGAGAGGGCCGATGAGCTCTTCTGAGTCCACAGTTGAATCATGACACACTAAAACCCCTGTGCACAATGGTCATGGGAATAATGTCACTAGCATGTGAGTGCCTGGGAGTTTCCTGTTGGGTATATATGGTTTTAAAATACTCAATTTGGATCCAACTTTTCCCATGAATGTTTTATTTTTCTCATTGGTTCTTTGTGGGATCTCATGACAAGCTACCTGAATTTGTGAGAAATTATTATGGCATTCTAAAAGGAAATAAGCAAACAATACATTTATCATTATTAGTGCTGTTGGAACGAACAACCCAGAAAATATAAGATGACATTTTCTAAAGATGACATTTGAAAACACAAATTTTCAAGAAAAGTAAAGACATACATATTCAAATAGTTTTTTTGCATGTACATGGCTGCAAATTTTGCACTAGCCTGGATGTTTAGAGAGTAATTGTTCTGAACAAGTTTATACATTGTTCAAAATAAGATAACATGAGCTTTAAAGGTGTTTGCTGAGAATCTGTCAAGTTGCAGGTACTGTGCTGGGCACACTCCTACTTATCATAGTGGGATAGATGCAGAAAGCTTATTATAGTGGCAACTGAGTCTCGTGCCATCTGCCCCAGAGGGAAACAGGAGACTGTTGAGTTTGCAAAATGTATGAAATATTCAATGAACATTAACTATTATTGTTATTAGATAAGGTCCCAAAGCAAGTGATTGACAAAGCTGTACAAACCCATTTGTCTGCTTTATGAGTCCAGTAGTAACAAAGAATAATGCCACTGCCAAACATTTTCTAGTTAAATAAACATACATGTGTTTATTTCATATATATAGAGAATATATATGTATAAATATGTGTAGGTATATGTATTTAAATAATATATTTTTTCCTTTTTCAGTTCTGTCTTAGGCAATATGGGCTGCTATAACAAAAGTACCATGGACAGGTAGTATGGCCAAAAGAAGAGACTGGAAAGTCAAAGACCAAGATACCAGCAGGTCAGATGACTGGTAAGGGTCTCCTTCTTTGTACAGGACTGTTTTCTCCCTGACCTCACTGTTAGAACACAGAGGGGTCTCTTTTGACTTCATGGAATTCTGCCTTGTCAGGGAAGAATGTGCCTGTCTAAAGCTCATGTGGCCTAACCCCATTTATGTGACCAATGGGAGTCTGATGCTCAGAGTGACTGGAGGGCTTCCTTGTGGTCACTTAGTGTATTAGTGCTGTGGTGGGGACGCCAGCCCAGCTTTCCTTGATGCCTTTGTGGGGAGCTCTGAAGTCTCCCACTGCAGCCTGGCTGGGAGTGGCAAGCCACTGCCAGAAGAGGCTCAGAGACAAGCAAGGCTGAAAGCTTCATACTGTCAAGTGCAGAAAACCACAGCAAGGAGTCTGAAGGAACTGTCTGGAAAGTGGTGATGGCAGGCAAGCTTTCTGCAGCTATGTGAATGCAGCCATTTCTTAGCAACAAAATTAATGTGAGAGCTGCTTTTCTCAGGATGCTCGTCAGTCTCCAAAGTCCCTATAGGACAAAGTATTACTGTTAGTTTAATCTCCTGCATTTCCTCTTCCTCCCATCGATTGCTCTTTCTGTACATGCTATGACAGCATAATCCAACATGGAGTGGCGAAGGAAACCCTGGATTCAATCCCAGGATAGTTGGCAAGAAGAAAACTCTGGATACAAACTGCATAGCTTTGAGGCACAGCGCTGCTACTTCCTTGGGTTGTCAATCTGGGTGAGTCACTTAAATACAGGGAAAAAAGAAAAACCTTTGACCCTTTTGGAATGTTGATTTGGGGAAAGATGCTGCTTCTCTCTGAAGCTCAGTATTTTCAGCTATAGTTCAGACAGTTGTCAGGAAGATTCTTGCCACTTGGTTATTCTAGAATTGCAGTCTTACTGTGTCCTTCATCAGTCATAACCTCTTCCTCCCAGTTCCTGATGGTCCTGCCTTTGGACTTCTCTTATGATGCGTGTCCCACTCTTTGGTTATAATTATCATCATCTGTGCCCACTCATGATCATGTTTACCCCATTGACTTGCTCATAGTAAATACTCATTAAAGATTTGTTGAGTGGTTAGACAATTATGAGTGTTTCTGTTCCTCGTGCATCTCAGAGTGAGTAGTCATGTTGGCATGCTGTGCTTTTTATTAACCTATTATTATAGGTAACTTTGAATATGTCCCTAAGAAGAAAGAATAGCAAAATGAATGCTATGAGCCCATCACTCAGCAACATTAATTATCCATCACATCTAATCTGGTTTCATCTAGTCTGCACACCCTTCCCTCCCCTCAGAGTTTTAAGCAAATTGCAGACATCACATAAAGTTCTGTAGAAGAAATTCAGAATGTACTTCCAAGAGGAGGGTATTTCTATGTGTAACAATATCCTTAACACACCCAGAAAATGACAATATATTTTTAATATTATTGAGAATTTAGTGTTCATGTTTCCCTGACTTTTTTGTATATATATTTATATACATACTTACAATTTGTTTATCAGAATTAGGACTCAAATGAGGTACATGTATTGCTTTGTATTTTGTTGACATGTCCCTTAAGTCTCTTAAATTGTCTTTTTCTCTCTTCAATTCTGTCAGTTATCTTCTTTGTGTATTTTGGGGCTCTGTTTTTAGGTGCATATATTTTCATAATTGTTATGCATTGTAGATAGATGATGAAAATTATGAAATGTTGTTCTTTGTCTATATTAACGGTTTTTGTTCCAAGGTCTATTTCATATGATATAATGTAAAAACTCCATCTGTCTTTTGCTTGCTGTTTGCATGCTGTCTTTTCCAGTCTTTTTACCTTCAACTGACTTGGGTTTTTGAATCCAAATTATGTCTCCTATTGACAGCATATGGTTGGTTTATTTTTTTTAAAATCCACTCTGCCTAAAAGGATGTTTGATATATTTGCCTCTAACATATTTACAGATAAAGTGGGTTTGTTTGTGCAGTTTTACTATTTGTTTTCTAGAAATCTACTTATTTTTTGTTCTTTGTCCTCAATTTTTACCTTTTGTGTTAGATGCAGATATTTTCCAGAGTACAATTTAAATTCCATTGTTATTTCTTTTATTATAGTTTTCAATTTAAAATTTTTGAGATTACAATTAGCATCTTGATTTAAAACAACTAGTTTGTATTAGTACCAACTTAATTTGAATAACATTGTTCCTTATAGTTTTTTTTTTTGTATCGTCGATTGAACTCACAGGTACATAACCACTGAGCAACATTCTTGACCCTTTTTACTTTTTATTTTGAGACAGGATCTCACTAAGTTGCTGAGGCTAACCTTGAACTTGTGATTCTCCTGCTTAACCTTGTGAGTTGCTGGGACTACAGGTGTGTGCTACTGCAGCCAGCCACAAATTAAATCTTTAAGCATTGTATGCTTGTCAACACAGATTTATAATTACTTTATTCAGTTGTATTTTATGTCATATAGGAGAAAGAATTTCAAAGAAACAATATTTCTATGGTGGATTTTATATTCATCTACATAGTTACCTTTACTGGTACTCTTATTTATTAATTTATATGTATATTATTTTTGTGCTGAGCATTGAACTCAAGGCCTCCTGCATGTACTGTACTTATGAGCTACACACTAGCCCATTCCTTTTATTTTTTCATTTGAATTCAAACTATGATCTAGTGTGCTTTTATTTCAACCCAAAGGATTTTCTCTAGGATTTCAAGTAGGGCAGGTCTGCTGGTAACCAATTCTGTGTATTTGTTTATCTGTAAGCACTTAACTTCTCCATGGTTTCTAAAGGACAGATTTGGCACACACAGCATTCTTAGTTGATAGAATTTCTGTTGATGTTACCTCACTGACGTCTGGTCTTGAAGGCTTCTGGTGAGAGGCCAGCTGTTCATTTATGGAGGATTCCTTATAGGTGACAGAAGGGCTCCCTCTTCTGCCTTTGGGATTCTTTCCTTGTCTTTCAATGGTTTGGTTATGATATTCTAGGTGGGGAATCTTTGAATTGATCCCACTAGGATCTCATACTTTCCTTTAGTTTTTAAGTAATAATTAAAAGAGCTGCTTGAAGTTTTTGGTTAGTAAATCCAATGTCTGGACATCCATCGTGATAGTTTTTATTGATCTCTTTTATTCCCATAGTTTGGCCATGTTTTCTTATTTATTTGCATGTTTCATTTTCTTTGTTGAAAGGTAATGTAATATGACAATTCTTCCCCTTTACCAAAGATTTGTTTTTATTGCCATTTGCTATTGTTTGTTTAGTGATTATTAAAAAAAAATAAGTCCTCTGTAGCTTGTATTCCTTCTCATGTATGGTCCATCAAATCCTCTGGTCAGTTAGCTTAGTTAGATCAGTTAACAATTAGAGATTTTCATAAATGGATCGAAAAACGTGTCCCTGCTCTTGGTGAAGGGCTCTGTTTCTGCTGCGGCACAACTTCAATGTTCAACCATGTAGTTTACAACTTTGCTTTAGTCTTAACTTTGAATAGTGCTTTAGTATTAGCCAGAGATGAGAACTTGAGACCCTCAGCATGCATACAACCCAGTGTTGGCATGCAGACTTGTAAATGGACAGCAATATATTAGAGCTCCTCATAACTATCTATAGACATTTATTTCTTATTTATTCCTCTTGAGCTTTTTGGTTATCCCATTACTTGCCTCAACTAATATCCACTACCCTGAGTACCCAGGATATTAAACAGCAACTGCTTGGATAAAGGCCTCTGGAGAAAAGTTTCACTGAGTGAGCTCCAACTCAGAACTAAAACAGATGGACTTCAAGTGGGATCTCCCAGGGAACTAAACTTAAATGATAATTCCTTGGGCACGGGGCTTTGAAGGAGCTCCAGCCCCATTGTGCCCCTTCATGGACTGCCAGGCTGCTGCCCTTTCACATGATGGCAGGCTCTTGGTTTTCCAGTATTGCTCAGGTGGGGAAAGGGAAAAACTAGGACAACTCGAAATATCACAAAGCTTACTGTTCTTACTGGGATCCCGTGATTTCTCCTGGGTAAATTCTCCTCAGATTTCAGCAAGACTTTGGCAGATTTGTAGATCTCTAAAAAAGATGATTCTGACAATTTTCACCACACTTCTCGTTGCTTTTATGGAGAAGATTTTTGGAGGTTTTTACTGTTCTATTTTCACTGATATCAGCTCCCTTTTAAGTTTCATTTAATCTATAGTTTCCCACACCATCATTAATCTTTGAAATATTTATTGGCTGATGAAATCAGATAGTTTCCATAATCAAATCTAGATTTGCTGATTGCATCCATGTGGTATCACTTAACATGTTACTCTATCTCTGAATTTCCTGTATTTTGTGAGTTAAGAGTTGCGATCATTTTGATATTTGCTTTGTTTTTGCAAGACTACTTCATAAATTGCTGTTTTCTTCCAAGAGGAGGCACAGAAATCTGATCTTTTAAAAAATGCTTTTAATACTATTAGTGGATCGTTGCAAACATCTATTTATTCATTGGGGCTTGCAAAATGGTAATAGTCCAATGATTTCATTTATTCATAATTTAATACTTGGAATTCTTGTATAATGAAAAATTGCCTTCATCAGCTAGTTCAGTGAAGGTAAGCATTCTCTTTTGACTCATGGTTTCAGTCCATGGTAAGCTAGCTCCATTATTTCTGGGCCTGTGGTGAAGCTGTATATCATGGTGGAAGGGCATGGCAGGACAAAGCTACTCACTTCATGTTGGTGAGGAAGCAGAGACAGAGAGAGAAAAAAAGGGGCTGGAGACAATATATAACCTTCCAGGGCATGCCCCCAATGACCTACTTCCTCCAACTAGACCCTACCACCTGGTTTCCACTATAGTCTACTGAATTATGAACCCATGAATGGATTAACACATTGATGAAGTCAAAGCCTCACCACCAGTTATTTCCCAAAAGTTTTAATGCACTGGGGACCAAGGCTTCATCACATGAGCTTTTGGGGATATTTGAGATCCAAAGCATCCTTCATAATCTAATCAGTCGTGGAAATGATGTTCCATCAGCTTGCCCATATATTTTTTTGTCAAATGCGAGTTGTTAAACAAAGTCCACATTTTCATGAGGACAGCAGGGGGGACGTTCTGACCAGTTCAGAAGAAAATCCAAGGGCCAGCACGACTGTGTCTGGGGGTTGGACCGGTAGAGGGGACCAAGACAGGAAGGGCGTGCAGGTCTGCAGACGGGATTGCTGCTTGTCTGCCCAGTATCTCGCCTCCCAGCACTGTGAGATCCCTCCTCAGAGCCAGGCGGCAGAAGAGCCCCTGGGCCCCACCGTGTGCCCTTTCCCCTCGGAGCACAGAGACCCCTGCGGCTGAACCAGGTCACATAGCAGGCCAGGACCAGGGGGCCCACGTGGGAATCACCAGGACCGGAGCCCCGGGCTGCACAGGATGGCCTCCTGCAGGGACGGAGACTTCACCCCAGCAGAGCAAACAGGGCGGGTGCAGGAGCCAGCCCAGGCTGCTGCAGCCCATCACGCCAAGGCAGGTGGGCAGGTCACCTGGTCACATGCCCAGGCCACGTCACCTCATCTTACAGATCACCAGCCTTCCACTGGGGATGTGGTGTCGATTTCTTAGAAACTGGCTGTTGCCAAACACCAGAACTAGGGGACGCCCAGGGAAAGACCACCAGGGAGACAAAGGCCTGCAACCGCCAGGCTCCCATTAAACCGTGTCCATCGTGTGGAAGGGACTTGCTTTCCAGCCCCTCTGGTCCCTGCAGATGAGTTCTCAGGTGAACTAGGGAGGAGAGAGGATGCCCCGGGGCTTCTCAGCTGCGTCCTCACCTGCATGGACAAGGTGGGCCAGCTTGCTAGCCTTCAAAGGAAGGAGAAGGAGCAGGACAGGGGTCGGGGCTCTCCACGGAGCAGGGTCTCTGTTGGTCTGCGCATTCTCCAACACCAGCGCCCTGCAGGAGGCCTTCCCTGCTCAGCACCCAAGGTCCACCACAGAGGTGCAGGCAGAAGCGTGTTTGAACAGGGTGATGTGGACGGGGAGGGTGGGCACCCCAGGTGTGCGGCAAGCAACTCAGGCAGCTGGAGGTGGGGCTGGGAGCTCAGGGTTGGTACAGAGCCTAGAGCGGCGGACATTTGGAAATTAAGAAGAGCCGGTAATCTTCTTTCTTACCTGTAGTGCCTCAAGTTCTAGAAGTTGGAGTCTAATACGATTGTGAACAAAGATGTCACCAGGGCTGGAGCTAAGCGGGGCAGTTTGCAACCTCCGGGTCAGAGCAGAGACCCTGGCCTCCTCTTCCACGCGCGCCCCCCAGCAGTGAGCTCATGCTGGGGTTAGCAGGCTCTACCTGTGTGCATGGCAGGCAAGGTGTGGGCAGCACAATGGCGGAGTTCAGGCCCGTATGTGTGTTCGGGGGGCACAAAGCATCTTGCACCGCTTTCTCAGCTGCTGGCCGCCTGGAAAGGCTCTAGTGACCATGGTTTTCAATTCAGCTCCCCAAACAGGGATAAAGCAGTTGGTTCGCACAATAAATGGCTAAAGGCTCAGAAAGAGACGGCTGGCTCCAGCGAGTGGGGCCACGCCCCTGTCAGGAGAAGTTCTGCGTGACGGGCTCTGGAGGTTGTGGCCGTGCTGAGTGTCTGGAACCATCGTCCTGTCTGCCTCACTTACTGGCTCCTGACGGCAGAATGCTAACCGCCACCAGACTCGAGGCGGAGGAAGGCAGCCTCAGGTGACCCGCCCAAGCCGACCTGGCTCTCAGGGAAGGGGACTCTGCCTGGGGTGGTCGCCACAATAGAGCCCCAGTCGGAGATTAAAAACCATCTTTTGGAAAAGTACCGGTGCGTTCAAAAAGCAAACAACCATGCAACGTGCCCATCTTGGACCCACAGAGACCCTCAGCTCTTGCTGCCAACAGGCCAGGGGGGCTAGTTCTGAACTAATCAGGAGATCACATATCTTCTGGGGCCCTCGGATGTTTTGTTTGCAAATAACAGAAAACTTAAACGGGCTTAGACAGGAAAAGAGTTTATGGTCCACCTCATTGGCACGTTAGAGCTGGTCGGGCTTCGGGTACAGACCCGTCCTGCATTCAGGTGGACGTTCTTACCCATCCATATCACCGTCTGCGAGTTTTCTCCAGATTGCACCAAAGGCACAGGGCTTGGCTTGAGGGCTGGAGGCTGAACCCCAGGGTGGCTTTGGTTGGGTCTGATTTTATGTGTTTTTATTACTTTTAAAATTTATTTGACATTAAATATGATTTGCTCGTGAAAGGATGAGACACCTTTGCTCTGATCTACAAAAACCAAGAGAGGATCACTTGGTGTTTCACACGTCAGATGCACCAACTGCCACCATTTTGGTGACTATCATTTTGTCTCTTCTTAAATGTTTATTGTGGCTTTTTATTTATCTGGGATCATAAATACTCACTGGCCATCTTAATGTGTGCATTTCCATGTAACTTTTAGTCAGTATAGGACAAGTTGTGCTGCAGTTACAAATAAGCCCCAATATTAGTAGCTCAAACGTGAATTTCTTGATCATGCAGGTTTTTGTGTAAGTGCTTAGTGGGGACTCTCCAGAGAGGAGCTCTTCTGAGCTCTGACCCTGTGTCTGGGTTGTGTGTTGTGTGGTCTTCATCTAGAGCAGATGGCTTCTGAGGTCAACATGGGAGGAAGAGTGGAAGTCACAGGCAGACAATTCAAGGGCCAGAAGTGGAGTTGGCTCTTACCACCCCTGTCCATTTCATTGACTGAAACTCATCACATGACCTCACCCAAGTCTCAGGGGTCGCAGTAAAAGGTACATTTGCTGAGATTCCCAGAAGAGGACGTGGTAGAGGTGGCAGCCACACTAAATCCTCAGATGTCTGCTGGGAGTTGGATGCTGTGGTCTTCCTTGTATTCTCATGCTGGCTTATTAATTGAGAAGAACTCTGCTTCCAAGGTGTGTCTGCTTGGGGGGCATCGGGACCCTTGCTGGTGCACATTGACATCTGCCTACCCCTGACTCTCCCCATAGGACAGATTCCCATATGTGGGATTGATAAAGATCAGAGCTGCAGTATGTTGAATGACTGGGTGTGTTTGGTCCAACCCATTCTCATGCCCTGAGAGCAGAGCCTGATGCCAGCGGCTGTGCAAAGGCCCTGGGATCTCCAAGGCAGCTTCCGCCCACCAGAAGTGACCTCACTGGCACCTCTAGTGACTGGAGGACAAACTCCAACAAATTTGTTTCACAATTTTGTCTAAGTGAGTCGTTGCCCAGTGGTAATGGAGCTCAGGGCTGAAGAGTTCAGGAAGGATCGCGGAGCAGAGAGCTGCCGAGGCCTGGCTGCCTGGTACAGCTCACTGTGCACGTCTGTGGAACCAGTGGGTCTCCTCCTTGGTCCTGAGCTGGGGAGTGACACGGTCCCGAGTTGATGTTCCAGTCCTGTCCTCCAAAAGCAATTAGGAGCAGAATTTTCCAAGGCACAGGCACCCCAATGCTTTAATTCTGCACCCCTCTAGAAGATATTGAGGTTGGAAGGGTTTGTAAACAAGCGCAGAAGCTGCAAGTGAATTAAGAAAGCTTCAAGCCAGTTGGGAGAGCCGTGGGCACCACCTGGGCATGCCATGCAGACATGCCTTCCCTCCCTGAGTGCAGACACCTGTCAGGAGCATCCACTGCAGGTGCCTGGGATGCTCTGGGGACGCAGAGGGGACAGAAATGTTGAGATGCCCCAAAACTTTATTCTAGTATTGGAAACAGATACAGAGTTAGAAAAATGCATTGATAATTAATTTGAGGTGATAATTTGATAATTAAGGGACAGTCAAAATTGCTCTAAATGCTTAGGAGAGTAGTCTTGAGCAAAGGGACCATCCTCCTGAGCGAATTTTCTCTTTTTAAGGAGTCTTAAGGAATATGTAGGAATCCTGCGAATTGAAGAGGGAGATGAAATGTCACACAGGCCTGGAAATAGCATGTGTAAAAGGTCTGGGGTAGGAAGGGGTCACTGGAAAGAAAAATGAACAAACAGCATGGTAGACAGCAGAGGGCTGAGTGAGGGGCGTGTGGAAGGTCATCGGGTCTGAAGGAGGCTTTTTGAATTTCTCCCAAGCTGGGGAAGCTGAATATTTTTGAGGGATTTCCAGCCAAGCAGACAAGATCATATTTGCCATTAGAAGAAACAAGAATTCACTGTTGCATTGAATAGTTACTGGGAGGACCTGGAGGGGCACTGAGTGGCACCCTAGGCAGCGTGGGGAGGAGCAGGCAGATGGAAGAGGGTTGGCGGGGCAGCGGATGGAAGGAAAGGGAGCGGCCAGGAGGAGCCTCAGCTTTCCGCCCTCGACTAAGTGAACACTGGGGAAGGAGCAGCTACAGATCACGGGTGGCTTTGGGGAGCCAGCAAGACGTCCAAATGGAGCTGGTGCATAGGCTGCAGGATCCAAGGGTCTGGAGCTCGGTGGCAGGATTTTGGCTGAGGATCTGAAGCTTTGAGTCACTGGCATATAGATGGCATTTGAAACCACAAATACATAGTCAGAACAAACTAAATTGGCAACCTTTGAGCAAAGAGCCCCCTGCAAAAGCCTCGGATTCAAACGGGAGAAGACACTTCCCAGCGGGTTACTATTCCGTACCGGGTGCCACCGTCCCACAGACCCTGTTTGCGTTTGAAATGACGACAGGCCCTGTGTGCTGTGAACCCGGGTTCGTCTGAAGCACTTGTGTGATGTGAAAACTTCAAGGCTGTTTTACAGTCACGAAGGACGAACTGGAGAGCAAAATGGAGGGGGCTGAACTCTCTGTTTTCATGATAACTGCTGCAGACGATCTGCCTTTAGCTCGTGTCTGCCATCGGGGACCTGGTGGGCCTGGAGCAGCAGCTTCCGACAGAGAAGTGATCCAGCAGGACCCAGAGCAGGAGAGACAGTGACCTCCAACCGGAGGGGAAGCAGCCAGCCTGTCTTTTGACACCCCAGGGGGAGCGGACGTCGGGCTGGGTGGGTGGCTGACCAGTGACCAGCAGGCTAGGTTTTGTTTATTCTCACACCGAGTGGAATTATTCCCTAGAGCATGAGTTCCTTTTTCTTTTTAAAGTTTCATTTTTAATTGTGGTAAAACAAATCTAATAAAATTCCCTTTCGGGACCATTTCTAAGGGTGTATCCCTGACGCTGGGAATACTCACGGCGTGGGGCCCGCCTACCACCCCAGTCTCCAGCTCGCAAACCGCAGCCCCGTCCCCACACCTCCCCAGGCTGGCCGCTGGCCACGGCTCTGCTTTCCCTGCGTGACTTTGAAAACCTGGGGCATCTCGCATAGGGAAGGGGTGGCCACGTAAATGTGGAATGATACCTGTGGGCTGGTTTGCCCCCCGGGGGTTTGTTGTTTGATTTTGGGGCCAGGACACCTGGCATGAGACGTGAGCACCATCAGGTATCCCAGAAGACAGTGCCAGGTGTTGATGCCGTGACGTGTGGCAGAGCTCACAACCCGCCCGCTGACCCTTGGGGGCCGCAGCTCCTGCCGCCCTGCGCCCCTGCAGCCACCTCCCACCCTCGGTCTTTGTGAGTCTGTTTGAGAGACCTCATGCCTGGGACCCCGCAGTACCTGTCGCTATGCTGAGGGATGTGAACCTGTGCAGATGGACACACCCAGGTTCATGATTCTACTCAGACTGCAAATCAGACTAAAGCAAAATCATGGGTATTTGGGGTTGTAGTGTCACCATCCTAGGGATTCATTGTCTCCATTCAGCCAAGAATCCAAGAGCAGGACACAGAGATAGCAAGCAAGCAGCAGGGTGTGTGGCACAGCAGCGGAGATCCAGGCAGACTTCTCTGAGGAGAAGGGCAGAGCCGGGAGTCGGAGGGGAGCCTTGGCCTGCTCTCCCCTGGTCTCTGGAACCCCCTCCTCTCCTGGTCTCCCCACCATCCATGCACTCCTCACTGTTATCGATTGGTGCCCCCGGGGTCCACACGTCTGTTTGGTTTTCCTATCGGGTCCCCCATTACGGAAGGGTCTGTCTGCTGGGGTCCGGCTCCTGTCCAGAGTGCTTTCTCACCAGGAGACCCTCTGCAGGCTCCTGTTCTGGCCCCGCCCTGGCCCCCTGCCTGGCCATCCTGCCTGGCTGCCGAGGCCCTTCTGCACCTCCCTCAGTAGGTGAGTCTGGGTACACTAGGGAATTTTCCCCATGTTTTAGGGGGACATGGTAGGCAGGACAGGGTCCTGAGGACTCTGCACTCAATACTGACTCTGTTTTCTTTCTTTTCAAATTCAAATTCATAAGCTAATGACAGGGTACTAGAGGAACTACTCCTTTCCTCCCCAATAAAAGGCAGAAGATAACTGGTACCCCGCGGCCAGCCATGAGTGTTGGCGACTTCCTCTCGCTTTCTTTTCCCCTGAAACCTTCCCCATGTGTTGGACACGAGGGGCTGCTGCTCCTGGCTCTGCTGGGCCTGGTAGGCCAAGGTGGCCCTCCTAGCAGCTGGTCGCACAGCAGGCTGGTCTGGAAACATCCCCCGGGGCCGTGTCAGAGTCCAGTCTTCAAAACTGTAACAGCATGTTCCTTACCAAATACAACTCGGACACGCGTTAAGGCCTCCACGTGCCTGTTTGTGAATGAGGGACGTGCAGAGGTGGCACGGCCACCTGGGGAGACTGGAGGAGTGGGGTCCATGGGAGCCACTTGCCGGAGGAGTGCTGGACTGAGTCTGCTGGGTCAGCGGCACCCTGGCTAAGGTCCGTGGGTGTTGAGCCCTAACGGCTGGTGAGCACGGTGCTCCCGAGTGCGGACTCCAAGACAATGGTAGGCAACTCTCTGAGGTAGCTGCAGCATCCTCGGGGAATCTGCCCAAGGTGACTGGAGGACGGGGTCCCCTCCGGCTTCGTGTTTGAGTTCAGGTTAGAATTTCTTCCTCCACGTTATCACTCCAGAGAGACAGCTGGTGCCTGTGGCCTGTGCATGAGACTAGTGGGGGCATCCCAACCCGTTTTGCTAATTCCTAAGTGCATCACATGCAGCCTCGGTCCCCGAGCAAGCGTGGCTGAAATGCCTCTCCAGTCTCAAGGTCCTGGTGAAGACCGGCTGCGGTTGAGGGTGGAGTGGTTGTCCTGGGTAGCCCGTGGGATCCTGCAGGCTCCTTAAATATGAAGCAATTCAGTTTTAATCTTACTCTTTTGGAACTTTCTGGCTACCCTTTGGGTTCCTTGGGTGGTGTCTGGCCTCAGCTCAGGGGAGGGCGCTCCTTTGCTTTGCTCCCTGGACCTGCTCCGTGGCCACTGTGCACCTGGCGTCTGCTGTGGTCCGTCTTCTTACCTGCCCAGCTGAGGGGTCCAGATCTCCTTGCTCCTAATGGTCTCCTCACCAGGCCCCTGACTCCAGGGGCACAGGGACTCTCCTCTCTTCCTTCAGGGTCTCCGGGCTCTGAGGGGTGTGGCCTCAGTTTCTCACGGTTCCTGACCTGGCAGCCAGAGGTACCTACCGCTTTCTTGCCGTGTGGAATGGGGCACTCTGATAGTTTCTGAGACCTTAGATTCTACATAAAAATGTAGGTGTAGGTGCTGCTTTGGGGCTCCCAGCACATCCAGGATGGTGGCCGGGGAGGGAAGATTCTGTCTTTTCTATGCCCAAACTTCCCTTGGAGGTTATTGGCAGGTGGGCTGGGGAGCTGCCCCTTCTGGGTTTCTTTCTGGCATTGACTTTTCTTGTTCTTCTTTTCCTATTTCTTCCTCTTCCTCCAACCAGAGAATCAGTCATCCGTCAGTACACAGAGGGCATGGGTTCTAGGGTCATCCTGTGGGTACCGAAATTCATGTCCAAAGAATGGCATGGTATTTGCCTAACACCTACACAGTCCTCCTCCCAGACGCATTAGTCATCTCTGGACGACTTGTGATACCTGAAACAAAGCAAACCCACTGTCATCCTGGGTGGGCTGTGACGTTCAGGAGCAGCCCTGAGGAAGAATCTGTCCTGGCTGGGGGCGGGGCATCAGGAGGAGCAATGCAATAAAAGGTTTGGGCATAAAGAAAGGAATTACGGGGGGATTGCTTCGTGCCTGAGAGGTCCCAGCTCAGCCCACACAGGGCTCTGTGTGCAGGCGCCTCGCTTCAGACGCCGAGTGCAGATGTGCCTTGTGTCACAGAAACATGCCGGAAATGTGCCATTTCAATTTCCTTTTGTTGGAATTGGCGAGGTTTAGTGTCTCGTTTCCAGTGCCTGCCGACTACCGTGTGATGGTGGATGGGTGCGTCTTTTTTCAATTAACTCATCAGTCCCCTCTTATTTTCAGGGAGTTTTTTTTTTTTTAAAGCATCTTGAGTTATCCTAAATAAATAAATAAATTTTTACTGGAACTCTCTGTGATTTGGAGAGCATTCAAAGACCTGGCCACAGAATTCTTACTTCAGTCAATTGGATTAAGTTTGGCCGACTTTCTGACGCCCTGTGGGTCTGTATAATGTGTAGAGGTCTCTGCACGTCACCTTGTAGCGTGATGCACGTCACCCTGCAACCGCTCAGGCTCTGTCCAGATGGAGGATGGAAGCAGGGCCCCTGGTGGGAGGCCCTGAGGGAGCCGCCATGTGTGGGTCAGAGGGACCCAGGATGGTGCTGTACTGACCCCCAGCCACAGCCCTGGCAGCAGCAGGGTTTACAGTCTCCTATGTTTAAGCACCGTCTGCAGCCTTTTGGAAGATGGTGGTTCACTCAACCTGCCCTCAGGCCCTGATACCTTGGCCCCCCCGCTGGTTCTGAATCTCATACACATCATCGTTAGCACAAGAGAGGGGACATCTGTGACTTTGTCTAATAGCCAGTGAGTGCCCTTTCTTCCAACACCCTCTCCCCAAGCTGCCGTGGGGACCACCCTTCCTCCTTTGGATGCAGTCTTGGTGGAAATATCAAGGAAGGCCCCCTTCTCCCAGTGAGGGAAGCCAGATGGGACCAGTCCCCACTGCAGCCGATGGACTGTCCACAAAGACTGAGCCACGGTGAGTTTGTGCACCTGGGGAGTCTTGGAGGTGAGGGGGGGTCCTGGTCCTCACTCCTGGAGCCCCACAGTGCTCAGGTCACTTCCGGCAGGTTTGGTGTGTCCAGTGACCAACCCCAGGGCCTCCGGAAGCTCCCTCCCCAGGCAGGGTGGCTGCCACTATCGCTCTGCGTGGCGCTGGGGTCCCCCAGGCGGACTCTGAGAGAAGCTGCAGGTTCGCGGATAGTGCAGGGGGCAGGGCTTGTCTCGCACAGCTGTGGGGCCTTCCCTGTCCTGGGCTCTGGTGCAGAAAAGCCTGACCGGCAGACTCTACCTCCTGACAGCCCTGCTCTCGAGGTGCTGAAAAGTTCGGGCTTTTCATTCAAGAGGAAGATGGACATGGTATGGACAGACCCTCTTCACCCAAGTCTCCCGTTCTGAGGGTTTCTTACATCGGGGTGTTCTGGGCTATGTTCCAGTGATAGTGTGCACACATGGAGGGGTGTGTGTGTGTGTGTGTGTGTAAGAGTGTGGACACAAACACTTAAATAGTGACTTACTTAGTGCCATGGTCACCCAGTACCCCTCTACCCCGAGGATGGGATTTAATCTGCTAAACGCCTTCACAGTTCAGCAAGGACAGAGTAGCTGCAGACAGGTGTCTCTCTCATCATCATTTTAAAGGATTAGGACTTGGTTAAGCCAATACAAAAGCCTATGACATGTTACACAAGAGTCGGAGCCTCTGATGAGCCTGGTGTTAACTGAGATCCAAGAAGGGCCACAGGGCAGGAGAGGATCAGAGTTACTGAAATGGGCCCTGTTTCCAAGAGGGCTGCGTGGAGGCACCTCAGCTTGCCCAGGAATCTTCTGAACAGAGTGGAGCCCTCCTGGTGTTAGGAGGAGGCCTCTCGTCCTGCTCAGCTGCACAGACGTGGCCTCAGCAGGCTGTTGGTGTTTCACACAGGAAGGCCGCTGTTCCCGACAGCAGGTCAAAACCTGCTATGGTGAAACCTGTAGCCTTGGCTGGGGGTCCACAGGAGGAGCTGCCCCTAATGGCCTTCACGCCTCACCCACAGGTCAAGAAAGGGTCCTGAGCTGATGCCCGCCTACCAGCTGTGACCACAGGCCTCCCAGAAATAGGAGAGAGGGCCCTCACAGAAGGTGTCCCTGACGGCACAGCTGCTGTCCTTGTGGTGATAGACAGCATGCTGTCCAAGATGGGAGTAGGGGCAGGAGGCCACCTCGCTCCTCTGGGCCTCAGCGTACTCTTGGTTGCTGTGACCAGGACACTAAGAAGGGAAGTGAAGAAACCGCCTGTGGATTGGAAAAGTCACCTTCAAGCTGACTTTAGGAGCAGGTGACAACAGTCAGCAGAAAGTCCCTGAGACCCTGCGGCTGCCATGTGCCAGGCTCACACGCTCTGTGCTCTGAGAGGGGACGGGCCCTGGGCCCATGGTCACCAGAAACTCAGACGCCTACCCGTGGGCCACTTGAGGAGGGGCTTCCATTGGAGGAGCTGTGCTGCCTGGTGGTTAGCGTTGGAGCTGGTGACAGTGCCTGAGGGTGAGGCCTCTGGCCATGTGGCTCCCACAGGGACACAGGCTCTGGGCTCCGAGGGGTGAGCTCAGGCTCTGCACCCTCTGCCCACAACGTCACTTACGACTGGGCCTGAGGTACATGTGCGTGCGAGTGCACAGATAATTAAAAGCAGCGTGGGGACATTCCTAGAGCTCAAATCAGTGACGGTCATAATAATGGAACAGTAACGACAGCCACCCAGAAACTGTGGACAGATGGCATCCTGTCCTCTTCCTGCCTCCCGTCTGCTGCTGTCCCCATGTGGTCACTCCCTGTGCGTCTCCTTCGTTAGCCTATCATTATGTCCCTCCTTAGCTCACAGTCATCAGTGGAAAGGCTGAGTCCGGCAGGAGACATGGAGCTTGAGGGCACAGGCACCAGAGGTTAAGAATTTGGTGAAGAGTCAGCTTCTAAACTGCCCCTGGTGAAGGACCCTCTTGTATCTCCTAGTCTCACAATGAACGCCTGTCCATGCCCAAACTCTGAGTGGCGCTGGGGGAGAAGGTGCTTCTGTGCCTCCCTCGGGGGCACAGTGTGGCCTGCACTCTCCAGGAGATCTCAGGGCCTATCATGCTTTTTAGGTTCCTCATCAGATGTGAGTCGGTTTTCCACTCCTGTGATGAAATACCTGACATAGCCACCTTATGAAGACGAGAGATTCATCCTGGCTCACGCTTGGTTGGCCCTGCTGCTTTGGGGCTTGTGAGAGCCCATCATGGTGGGAGTGCATGCAGCCAGTTGCTGACCTCATGGGGGTCGTGAAGTGAGAAAGAGAGGAAGGGGCGGGTGCCCCGGCCCTCTTCAAGGGCACAGCCCAGTGACCTAACCTCTCACCAGGCCCCACCTTCTAATGGTCCAGCACCTCCCAATGGTGCTATGCTGGGGACCAAGCCTTCCTCACATGGACCAAGCTTCAGATCCAAACCCGCCACACCCCTGAGCCCTGGGTCCCTGCTGGACGTATGGTGGGAACATCGCCAGATCCTTTTTCTCAGCCGGGCTCACTCTGCTCCCGTGAGCCCTGCTGCCGTCACTCAGCCCTGTTCCTGTCCCACGCAGCCCCGGTAGTGAGCTGGAGATCGTGGGCTCCCTGTCCCTCCCTCCAGGTGTGGGGTCCTCAGAGCCTGCATGGCCACCATCAACCTCAGCTGCCCTCTGCGTCCACTCCCGCTGGCTTGGGGTTGCCATTCAGAGCAGACCTGGGCTGTCCTTCTGCTCTCCAGTCCTGCTCGGCCCTCACAGGGGACCTTCCTGCCCACCTGACCATGGACGGCCCTCATCTTCTCTCTGACCCAGGTGCCCTGGGGCCCCACGCTACCATCCGCACAGGCAGGGCCAGTGCTGTGCCTGTGGCTGGGGCTCGCAGCCTCCTCCATGCCACTGCTCCTTCTGAACCAGCCTCTGCCTCTCAGAGGTGCCCTTGCTGAGCCCCTATGCAGGTGCCTGGGAAGCCCTTGAGCTCTTGCCATCACGGGATTGGCATTGTGACGAGGGGTCAGACGATGTCCATGTAGGAAGCACGTGCTGGGTAGAAAACTGGCGGCGGGAGGTGGGGCGTATGTGTGTATGAGAGAGAGAGAGAACCAGGTGGTGCGTCCTCCTGAAGGAGGCCACGGGATGGGCTTCGGAGACTTCCTGGAAAGCCAGCTCCAGCAGAGGAGAAGACAGATCAGGGGCCCACACTGGGCCAGCAGCCGGCCTCTTAGAGTTCCTGGGAGGCCAGTATGACCACGGTACAGAGCGTGGAGGAGAGCCATTGATGAGCCCAAGGAAGGAGTGGTCAGGACTCTGACCAGGCAGGGGTCCTCCAGATGCCGAGGCACCCCACCTGGGGAGAAGGGGCATTGGGTGGCTTTCAGGAGAGGTGGAGCCCGTGGGGCTGGGCAAGGTGCGAAAGGCTCAGAGCAGTCAGGGAGGTTCCTGGGCCAGGTGGAAGGAGAGAGCTGTCACCAGTGGAAGCGTGGCAGAGGCCTGGGGGAGCCCAGTGGGCAGTGGACTTCCTGCACGTCCCTGCCCCCGCATGGTTCCTTCAGGATGTGAAATATCTCACCCTCTTCACCAAATGCCTGAGACTCCAGAGGCCTTCGAGAGAGGCCTAGGCACGTGGTGCAGTCTCCTTCCCCACCAGGAACAGCTGTGCGTGCGCCATGGTACCTCCTTACCAGGGGAGAGGTGCCTTGTCCCGTGCTGCCCAGCGTCCAGCCACTGCCCACCCACGCCCTTACGAGGCCTCAGCGCTCCCTGACGTATTTTGCGCCTGATGACATCTTCCCACCTCCAGTTCCACCTGCTGGTGGGAACCGTGGTCTTGCTCCTCACTGTCCTTCTCCTGGGACCCCAGGTCCGCTGCAGCTCTGCCCAGCCCTTCCTGTGCAGCATCGAGAAGAGAAATCACACCGGCCTCCAGGTCGAAGCCCCTGGAGGGCTTCTCACTGCTGCTGAGACGAAGACCCTTGTCTGGAGGGCTCCCTGGCGGGACCTGCCTCCCGCTCCCTCTCCTGGCTGCCCCCTGTGCCTTGGCTTGGCTCCTCTGACTGGACAGTTCTCGCCTTTGGTTCCCCAGGACCATTGTGAATGCAGCTTCCCCGCCTGTCTGCAAGGGACCTTTTGACTGACTGTGAATGGGATCCTGGGGAGCTCCTGCGTTGTCCTGTCTTGTCTGGTGGCCCGGTTCCTGGGTGAACGTCCCCTCTGAGAGGCCGCCCCAGAGCCACGTCTTAGTTGCCACAGGGCTGCCCTGGGGTCCTCACTCCGCAGGGCCGGGTGTGTCTGTTTGCAGGTGGGAAGATGCCATGCAGTGAGCACAGTACGTCACCTGGACTCTCTGCAAGTGGGTCCCTCAAGTTCCGGACCTCCAGGCAGGGACAGAACACAGAACGTTCTTTACGGTGGTGCTGATGGCTGGTCCTTATCAGCCCTATTCATGAGCCTGTCTCTGTCCTCACACCAGGACTGAGACATTATCTCATTTAATTGACCGGCCCTGTGAGATGCTGCTGCTGTGCTTTCCATGAGAAATGAGGGAGTGGGTTTGGAGCCAGGCCTGTGGGCTCCCTCAGCCTCCAGCAGCTGAGCCAGAGGACACATGGGAGATGGCTACACGTTGCGCAGGCCACCCGTTAGTCCCCCAAGCTCTGCATCCATGTGGCCCTGGGGTCCTGCAACAAGGCCAGGTGGGTGCAGATTCTGGACGAGACACCGTCACAGGAAGTGGTCTCAGATGAGCAGGTCCCACGTTATGGCCAGGGCCTCCCTGACGCTGCTGGCCAGCCGGCCTCTGAGGACAGTTTAGAAGGGGCTGTGGCGCAGGCTGCCCTGTCTTCCTGCATGCTGACCGCCCTGGGGGACTGGGCCCCCTCCTGCAGGGGGTTTTTCTGCTCATTTGTTTGTACAGGACGTGACTGGGCGAGTCCCTGGCAGTGTGCAGGACACACAGGCCAAGGGTTGCTCAGGTCAAGGCCAGCGCCTGAGAGAGCCCTGACCCCTCACACACCCACGCTAGACGCCTGGATGGCTGCAGGGCCGCAAAAGATGCCATCTGCACACACGGGGCTGCTCTGTGCGATCACCCGGAGACACGCAACGTCGCAGTATCAGCATCAGCTTGCTTCTCCTTGCTGGGGGCAACAGGAGGTCTCCCTCCTTTCCGCCTTCCATAATCAGATAGGAGGCCTCGGGCACCCGAGAGTCTGGAGTGGAAGCTACAGTGACAATACTTTCCCTAAGAGCGAGGAAAGTCCCTCCCTGAGCTACCTCAGCTTCATCTCCTTTGCAGGATGAGGTGGTTGGACAACGACGCTCATCGACTGGTATAGCTGACGTTGATCTGGTCCCTGGCAAGTGCTGGGCGTGGTTTTCAGGGTGACAGCGGTGAACACAGAATAGCGGCCATTGCTTGGGTTTCGAGATGAGGAAGGAGGCTGCCTCTTCCCACCTCCAGCGAGGGCCGCCTTGGACCCACACTGGCCAGACCACATGGCTGCAGATACCTGTCTCTTTCCCAGGGCTTCTGATACACACCCCCACGGGCTTTCAGCAGCACACTCGCTCTCTCTCTGGCAGACAGTTCTGGAGGTTGGAAGCCTGAATGGGTCTCGCTGAGCTGCAACCTGGGTGTGGGCAGCTGCTTCCTCCGGGAGGCCCAGGGCCCAGGCCCCCACCTTGTCCCAGCTCTGGCCCAGGACTCCCTCCACCATCTTCCAAGGGCAACCCTCCCACCCATGCTGTCTTCTCTGTCTCCTGCTGCCTCTACCTTTGAGGGACCCTGCGTCCCATTGAGCCCACCTGACACCAGGTCACCTCCTGTCCTGTGTCAGGTGCATGCAAAGAACATTCCGGCTTAGAGGGCCCACGGGGAGGGCTGCTCAGAGCCAGCAGGATGTAGGCCAGTGCAGCGCTCTGTCCTGTGGGGCCATGTTTCCCGCAGCTGTGGGGAATAGAGCCTTAATCCTTAAGGGCTGGGAAATCCGATGCCATCTGCACAGCCGACCCTCTTGTTGGTCACTCCCAACAAGATCTGCAGAATCGCGTTTGTCACAGAAGCGAGTTTTTCCCAGGCTTCAGGACGTGTCTGGGGGAATCTTTGCATCCACCATGATCCCTAAGAACACACAGGACTTTCCAGGGTGGGCCAGACGCTGTCAGGGTCCGGGAAGGCTTTGGAGGACAAGGTAGCATCTGGCCCAGAGGTGTTGGATTGAGACTTGGTCACCAGGGCGATTTCACCCTGGAGTCAGGGGGCTTCCCCTGGCCAGCAGCAGAATACCAGAGAGAGGAGGAAAGGTTCATTTGAGGGCTCACGGTCTCGGAGGTCTTGGTCCACAGCAGGCTGGCTCCCTTCCCTGGGACCCGAGGTGAGGCTGGGCTTCCGGGAGGAGCGTGTGGCAGAAGGAAGCTGTGGCATCATTGGGAAGCAGAGCGTCCAGTCTCCAGATGCAAAATACGTACCCATAGTCATACCCCTGAAGAACCACTCCCTTCAACCACACCTCACCCGCCTCCAGTTTCCACTCAGTCAATCCCCCAGGCATTAACTACTGCTTAGGTTAGGACTCTCCCAACCTGACCATCGCTCCTCTGAACCTTCCTGCTCCGTCTCACCGTGAGCCTTTGGGGTCACCTCACATCCAACCATAACAGTCCCAGAGTGGAAAACCCTGTCCTGTGTCAGGTGCATGCAAAGAACATTCCGGCTTAGAGGGCCCACGGGGAGGGCTGCTCAGAGCCAGCAGGATATAGGCCAGTGCAGCACTCTGTCCTGTGGGGCCGTGTTTCCCGCAGCTGTGGGGAATAGAGCCTTAATCCTTAAGGGCTGGGAAATCCGATGCCATCTGCACAGCCAACCCTCTTGATGGCTGGCATTGAAACTCCTTATTTGTTGGTGGTCATTCCAATGCCCTGCCACGTCCTGCCACCTTGGTGAACTAAGAATAGTTCTCACTGACCATCCTCGTGCACAGGGTCTGCATGCTGCATCCTCTGAGATGAGTAGATGTGGGGGGGCTAGTCTGAGAACCAGCAAGGACCCCAGTTGTGGTCCTGGATAGGCTGTCCCTGGAGGAGGACCCAGTCAGCTGCGACTACTGCCATGATCTCAGGAGAGCCACACCTTAGACATCCAGGGCCCTTACACCTCGAGGACTGTCCTCACTTCCGAAATGAGCTGCGTGAGTCTCACCCAAAGTCAAGGACAGAGCTTAAATCACATTTCTTAATTTCAATTGAGTGACCTTTGCACAAACACTGGCTCCTGATTGCCCCGTGGTCCTCCAGCAGGGGTGTGCCTTGCAGGCCTTGCCAGCCAAAAGGCAGATGCGCCCATTGCCTCCCTTCTACCCCTTACTGTCCAGGAGCCATGCTCTCGCAGGCCCCTGGCATCCTGCACCCAGGCGTCGATGCTCTTGGAGGTGCTGTTGGCTGGTTGAGAGGCTGTTGAGTTCTCTCTTCTGCTACCCTTCCTTCCCACCCGGGCAGCAGGTGGGTAAAGAATGCATCTTTTCTAGAATTTTTCCTGTGATAATAGCGTCTGTTCTTTGAAGACAAATACGTAATGTGCCAGGCGCTGATTTTCATGGATCAACACATCCAGTACAACAGCCCTAGGAAACAGTTGCTCTTTGTCCCCACAGTTGGCAGATGCAAAGGAGAGAAGTCAAGGGAGGTTGTCAAAGGTGACAGAGTGAAACAGGGCTGGAGCCAGAATCAGAACCGGGCATGTACCCTCCTCTGCCTCACAAGTCCGTTGTGTTCCAGACCCTGTTCCTCAGGGTGGCAGGAACAGGATCTGAGCCTGTGCTTTGCTTTGTCCCCATGGCCTGGTCTTAGTTCTGGAGAACATGCACGGTGTGCCCAAGAGTGTCTGGGGGCATCTGATTACTTCCTGCCATTGTTCTGTACCCATGCATTTGTGCATTTTCTGTTACTGTAACACAATACCTTGGTCTGGGTGAGTTATAAAGAAAAGATCATTATTTTTACTCATGAACATGGAGGTCCAAGTTCAAGTGGCTGCTTCTGGTGACATCACGGAGTCTCCTGCCAGCCTGGCTCTCCTTTCTTGCTTAGCCAGGCCCTCTAGACCAGGTACGGTCTTTACAGATGGGACAGCCTGCACAATGGCAGCAGGCACCAGTGCAGGCAGCCACTCTGCTCCAGGGGCAGCTTCTGCCCTTGACTGCCTGGCTACAGAGCCCCCAAACCCAGGGAGAGTGGTCTGATGCAATCATCTGGGACGGGTGGTGCCCTCTCAAGTAGAGGGCTTCCGGTTTCCACGGGAAGGAGCAGGTGTGCAATTTACCCTGCTGCTGACAGGTTTCTGTCTCGCCACCATGGGGGTGGGGTCCTTCCTTCCTTGTGCATCGCTGGAAGTTGTTAGTGTAAAGCTGCATATCAGATGCTGGGTGCCTGTGGTCACCTCCACAGAGCCAACTCTGTCCCTGTCTCCCTCTCTCTCATTTCTCCTCCCTTTCTCCCGCCCTCCCTCCCTCCTTCCCTCCCTCCTTCCTTACCTTCTACTATTCTTATTTCTCCTTTTCCCTTCTGCTCCCCATCCTCCCTTCCCTCCCTCCCTTCCTCCCTCCCTCTTTCCCTCTTCCCCTCCCTCCCTCCCTCCTTCCCTCCCTCCTTCCCTCCCTCCTTCCACCTTCGACTATTCTTATTCCTCCTTTTCCCTTCTTCTCCCCCTCATTCCTCTCCTCCCTTCCCTCCCTTTCATTTTCATTCCTGAAATTGACCCTCCTCTGTCTGCGCTTGATGAGGGGATGAATGAAGGAGGAGGATAATGGTTATTTTAATTCCGTTCATTACATGGTAAGGAATAACATGGCCACTTAGGTTTAGCAGCAAGATTTCTAATCTCACTGATTTTCCCTGGTATTTGGTAGACATTACGGCTGAGACAATTTAAATAAGATTTTGAAAAATGAACGGAGGCATCATTTAGTCTACTTAACTTGTTCAGTAATAGTCGATCAATACGGAACATTATTGGCTGTAGAAGTGCTCTGGACTTTGTTGCATGATGGATCACCTCGTAGATCATCACAGGGCAACAGTTTTCTTTTCATTTCTGTTTCCTTGGTTGAAAGTGAGCTCTGTCAACAGCTACAGACCAGAGAACATACTTCTGGTGAAGCCATGGTGCTATTTCACCCTAAAAATCAGAGGATGGGAAGATGCCCTGGGCCTCAGGGGCACCATGAGGATTGTTTTTAACATTGATCTTTAGGTAATTCCCTTTATTGCTCTTTGTATTTTATTTCCCAAAATACTACTTATTTTGTTCATAGCAGAAATTGCTAGATTCTTTGCATTTGAAGTGGACACTGCAAATTGAAATATCTGCGTGTGTGTGCCTGCAGGCATGCACGAACCTGGGTGAGACTCATGGTTGTAAGAATAAGGCGATGGCAAAGTCATGTGGCAAATACGTGCGATGAGGCAGGCAGCGTAGGCGGGAGAGCAGGCGAGGGGTGGCGAGCGGCCCTGGACTCTGAGGAGACTGTGGGAAGAGGCCCAGGCTCCTGCAGAGTGAGGACTATGTGCCTTCTAGATGGCTGCGGCCTGGGTTTGGCCGGTTACTACAGTGGCAGAGTGTCAACTTGGCGGTCCTTTAAGCCAGGGGATGTGAGACACCGAGTTCTCAATGTGAAAAGTCCAAGTGTTGACGAAGGACCAGGAAGTGTCACAGCGCCCTGTGGCCAGGCACTGGAGGCTGGGTACTGCCTCCTGTGACCAGGACCTGGAGGCTGAGCCCTGCCTCCCTGTGGCCGGGCCCTAGAGGCTGAGCCCTGCCTCCTATGACCAGACCCTGGAGGCTGGGTCCTGCCTCCCTGGAGGTGAGCCCTGCCTCCCTGTAGCCAGGCCCTGGAGGCTGGGCCCTGCCTCCTGTGACCAGACCCTGGAGGCTGGGCTCTGCCTCCCTGTGGCCAGGCCCTGGAGGCTGGGCCCTGCCTCCCTGTGGCCAGGCCCTGGAGGCTGGGCCCTGCCTCTCTGGGTCTACAGTTCTCAACCTAGTGCTGTTTTCTCTTGAGGACATCTGGCCACATGTGGCTGTCACACCTGGAGGGGCTGCAGTGCCTCAGGGTGGCAAAGGCCCAGGTGTGTCTGCACATCCTGGTCCCACAGCGTCCCACAGCAGGGTGAGCCAGCCTGGAGTGTCCTCAGGGCTGCAAGGGATTTAATGCTGGGCTGCAAACCCTGGCGCACTGCTACCTCCTTGTACTCGAGGCTCCGTGTACCTGGAGCAGAGAAGCAAGGACCCCTGCCATGTGCTGGGATGCCATCCTTAGTGGGCTGTGTGCTGAGTGCCCAGGTGGCTCCACCCAGCAGGGCGCTGCTGCGGCTGAGGGTGTCCTGCTGGTCCTGCTCTGAGGCCACTCGCCTCCTCTCCCTGGGCCATGTCCTGGACAGTGCGCCCCTTCCACCCGGATCCTCTGCAGCCCCTGGAACACAGCGCGGCCAATTTGTTTCAAAATTATCCAGCATTTTATATTATGTGTAAAGTGCTTATGAAAATACGTGGGGAAAGCAATATTTCAGACACCAAATGCATTTTTCTCTGTGTAAGTTGTATTTCTAGAGCAGGCACGGTAATATTTATTTCTGCTTATGTGAAACCAACATCAAGGGAAAGTAGTTTCCATGTACCATAAAAAAGAAGTATCACAGTGTTATAAATGAGAAATCTATAAAGGAGGTGACTTTTGTAGGGCACATTTCTCTTTAGAGAAACAGCAATAAATACAATTTGTTTTTAAGATTGTCTGTTACCACAAAGCAAGGAATAATGGAAGCCTAATAATCCCGCAGGCATCCTGTGGGTGTCCCGAGACAGGATGGTGACGCAGTGCAGGGAGAGAGGCCGGGAGTGCAGTGGGCTGCTCCCCCTGGGGTCAGAACGTGGCTTCGTGGCACAGGCAGGGTTCCAGAGGGTGAGCACACCGTGTTTCCACCCTGTTTTGAGGGTCAGGAGGATGATTTGTGGGGTCAGGGTGGCTAGGGTGATGGCAGCTTTCTCAGGGCTAGCCCTGGAATACTTAATGGATTTCTCAGGGCTGGCCCTGGAATACTTAACAGCTTTCTCAGGGCTAGCCTTGGAATACTTAACAGCTTTCTCAGGGCTAGCCCCGGAATACTCCAGGACTCCTGGTAGCTATTACTGCATCATACTCTCAAAACCATCTGATTTAAGTGCTCTGAGTCTTTCCTGATACACCAATTCCTGGGTTATTAAGGGTGATCTTGAATCCTCTGATTAAAACAAAACTACACTGTAATATTAGGAAAGTACTATAAAGGCAATATTTGGTTATTCCAGAAAATAGAAAATAAAATCAGCAAAAATAAGAATATCAGCAATCAAAAATTCTATACCTAATGAGAACCTACATCTATAACAAATGTATCAACTGAAATGTAACACCCACAAAGAAAACAGCACAGATCAATGGTTACAATGTAACCTACTTGAGATCAAGAGACAAACAGGTCCTTGGTGTACCAGAGTCTGCCCTCACCCCTCCCTATAAGTGCCCTTGATTCCCAAATGGGACCACCATCCTGATCGTCCATTTGCTTTGCCAGTTTTTGAATTTTATATAGGTGATGTCTTGTATCAAATACTATTTTTATATGGTTAAGCATGGTGACACCTTGATTCTAGCTACTTAGGAGACTGAGGCAGGAGGATCTCAAAGTCAAGTTCAGTCTATTGATAAATAAATAAATAGGGCTGGGAATACAGTTCAGTGGCAGCATATTACCCTGGGTTCAATTCCCTGTAACACATACACACACACACACACACACACACACACACACACACATTGCCATCCAGCCTACTATGTCAAAGTTTGGCCTAATTTATTACTGAATTTTTAATTCTGTTATTTTTTTGTTTTCTTAACCATGTTTATTTGCATAGATATAGAGAATCCTGCATTTTTGTTTCCAGATATGTAATATTGTTGTGTATTTGTGCATCTGCAAAGCATTTTATAGCAATTATATGATAATGCCTTTTATACAAAGTGTTTTGTGTATAAGCACAAATAAACAATAATATCATGCATGTGTAATGTTACATTATATAGGATGTATTCTAAATCTTACAGCGTGCGATGCATATTGTGTTACATACATAAAATGTGAAGTGTTCCCATGCCCTGTGTGGTTCTATACTAAGGTATTGTTTGGATGACTCCCTCGTTTGCCTGAGTATTTTGTTTTATTTGGGGCAAGTACCCATCACACAAGGGCCTTATGAACGCTGGCGTTGGTGGGATGCTGGACTTGAGTGGTGAGTGTGGCTGTAGGAAGCTGCAGACCTCCTAGGCGCTGCTCTTAGGTAATTAAGTAGGAGATAATGCAGCCAGTCAGAGTGGACCACAGGGGACCTTACAGAGTTACATTAACTGGTTCCTCACTGCTGTGTAATTAGGTGGTGCCATACAACTGCTAGGAATTATGCGTATGTTTTTCTGCGTTTCAGTATTTTGGGTGTGAACTGTCCAGTCCTTCCCGATTGAGCCTTTAATTGTCTTTGCTGCTGTCCGGGTGGACAGCAGGGTTACATCTGCTCCAGCATCTTGTGTCTTAGGACTGTGGGACAGCATTGTATCTCGGTGATTTCTGTCTATGATTATTAGGTGAGCTGACTTTTAGATACTCACTTTCTTTGTTATTCGATCATCTCCTGATCTTTGTGCGTGGTTACCCCTGAGTAACAGGATTCTTCATGCTGCTAATCACCTTTCTGCCATTAAAAATCAATTTCTCCCATACTTTAGAGCTGAATCCTTACATATACGTATATACAGATATCAATTTCTTCATATATAAATAAATTTATGCATGTAAAAATTTATATAAACACAATATGTATCATTCATCTATGTCTTTATATAAAGATAATAAATATTATTTGTGTATGTAAATTTCTCCATATAAATTAACTTTGAAATTAAAGCAACTTCCATTTTTTGTTAATGTGCAGAAGTGCTTTTTTACAGTAACCAGGATGTCCAACTAACATAGGGTCACAGTTCAGGCAAACTTGGTTGGGACTGAATTCCTGGGACTGCAGAGTTGCTGAGGTATGTGCCGCTCCTGAGGATGAGTAGTCTAAACAGCAATTCCAGGAGGATGAAAGGAGCCCCGGAACCCTGGGGCAGTTGCACAGGGGGCTGTACAATGATAACTGCTCCAGAGTTTATGGGACTCTGGGGCCGCAGTGGGGTGGGGGCCTTCTCTTCCCCTGAGCATCCTCCACCATCAGGTCAGACACAGGTGCGTGACTGGAGGGGGTGGACGGCTCCCTGGGGGCACCTCCGTATTGGATTCGGGGTCCAGGCTGGCTGACGGGACTGCCCTTCCGCTCGCATGGGAAGCAGCACCCTGGGGGCCCAGTGCTCTCCAACTCGGGTTCTTCCCTGTTCCCTGCGACAGAAGGGAAATCAGGATGGCCCTCGAGTTAGGAGGCTGGAGTCGCAAGGCAAGCACGCGGCCCAGCAGGTCTGGCCTCCCAGCCGCTCGGAGGCCCCTCGTCCCCTGCGTGGCCTCGCTGGCCCAAAGTCCTGAGCAGGATGGTGGTGATGCTGCCCAGCCCTCCGCCCCCTTCACCTCCTTCTCTGTCCTACCCGTTCTCCAGGGTCTTGACGTGCCAGTTCATGTCACTCGGCCCCTTTTTTCCCCAGCATAGTGGCCACACACAGTGGGAAAACATGAGGCTTGGGAATTGCAGGCATGGCAGGGCTGGATGGGGTGTAGACTGTCCCTGCCCTGCTGGGCAGCAGCTGTGTGGCTGAAGGTTGTCCAGCGAGCAGGGGCTGCTGGACCCGGCTGCTCTCTGCAGGTCAGAGCCACCATCCTGGTAGTCCAGGACTCTGCGGTTGGTGGGAAGCTCCATCAGCACTTGGGACACGTTCCAAACCTGCAGAAGCCCCGACACCGGGAGGTCCCCAAGGCCGAAGGCACTCAGCTCCCTCAGGTCAGCCAGCAGTGCCTGGCCCTCCTGCCACGCTGTCCCTTGCTGTTACTCAGACTCACCCAGTGGATTCTCCACTCTCCCCTTTCCTCGCTCCCGTCTTCATGCAGGTCCATCCTCAAGGCCCCCGTCACCGAAGGACACTGCTGCCTACACTGTGGAGCAGAGCTCCTCCCTCCCTGTGCATGCTGGTCCACCGGAAGCTGCTTTGTTCTGTCCACAGCACCTTCAACACCTGAGATACCATACGTGTCTCCTTTTCTTTCTTAAACATATTTCTTTTGGTTATAGACGGGCTCAAGTCCTTTATTCTAAGTATTTTTACATGATGCTGAGGATGAAGCCCAGGGCCTCGCACGTGCTAGCAAGCGCTGTGCCACTCAACTGCACCCCAGCCCATGCCTATCCTCTGGCTGTCTGTCTGGGCTGTGAGAACGGTGTGTTCCCAGAGGTCCGGAGTGCAGGTCTTCTTCACTCTGTGTGGCTTGGCAGGTGTTCCAGCATGAGCCCAGGGAGGGAGGCCGGGAGGAGGGAGGCAGGAGCAGCAGCGTGTGAGCAGGAAACTTGGGGAGGTGGGGCTGTGTGAAGCAGCCTTCCTGACCCCGTCACTGAGCTGAGGCCTGAGCGCAGAGCTCTAGCCAGCTGCAGTGCAGGGCACGGCAGGGCGCCCAGGCTGGACAGGGCCTTGCAAACCTCTGGAGGCCCCGGCAGTCCTGGTGGTGGTGGAGTGTCCTGTAGCTGCTGCACGGAACCCTTCATGGCTTTAAAATCAGATGAGAGAGAAAAAAGAGCACATTGACTGTAGACAACTCTAGCTGCTTTCTCCGTGCAAACTGGACTTCTGGACTCCATGCACCTCAGAGAAAGAAAGGCCCAAGCTGAGGGACTAGGAGAAACCAAAGATGGTCTCCTGTAGCCTTCCAGTTTCCAAAGGCTCAGGCCCTGGTGATGAAAGCTGTTTAGAAGAATTTGAATGGCAGTTGTGACCCTACACCACACTGTGTTCTATCCACCAAGCCTCCTTAAAACACCACTCCGGGTTGTAAGGACGCCAACGGCTTCCTTAAGTAGCAAGGTGAGCGTCACAGGGCGGAGATTCTGGAGCTGGGTTTTGAAGCATATCTAGGAGATTTCTATGCAGATGTTCGGGGATCTACAAAGACCTGGAGCCAAAGGAAGGCAGTCTTTTGAAAAAGCACAAAGCTTTTCGGTATGACTGCACTCGCGATTCTCAGTTGGGAGGGAGTTGGTGCCCAGGACGCTTTTGGCTATGTCTGGGGACATCGTGATTGTCACGACCGGGTGCTAATGGCGAATGCTGAGCAGAGGCCAGGGCTGAGGCTGTTTCCTAGGGGGCACCAAACAGCCCTCTCCCAACAGAGAATTATCCAGCCAAAATGCCATCCTGCGGGGGCTGAGAAACCTCAGCCTGAGCCATGGCACATGTTCTGGGGGAGCTGGTCACGCTTGCCGAGGGGTCAGTGAGTGACCCTGCAGTCCAGAGATTTCTCAGAAAAGCAGTCATAGCAAACGTGCTCTAAAGGAGGCCCGAGGGCTGGTGGGACTGGGGCGAACTAATGCATCGCTGTCCACCTACCGGCCCCACTGCCGATGGTCAGTTTGTACTGAGAGTCACAGTTCGTCAGATCTTGCACTGGTCTGGAGAAAAGCCTGCGTAAAGATTTGTCTGTGAAATCTTCTGTTTCATAAATACTGGCATTAAGAACCAATTACACATTTAAATAACACCTTGCTTCTGCTCGGCAAGCTTAGCTGTATTTTTGTTTTTATTTGCAATGTCGAGTGAAATAAGCTTTGCAGCCAGATTCGGCTCCTGAGCCGTGCGTGGGATGTCTGCGGTGGACGGGGGGGAGGGCTTGCAGAGAAGGAGCCAGAAGGCCCGGGGGGCTAACACTGCCACGGTCCTCTGGGGCTTCCTCCTAAGCCTCGAGTTTGGGGAATGACGTTTTCTTCTTGGAATGGTCAAGAACTGACTGGCCTCTCTGGGGCCCGAGGAGCCCCTTGGCCAAGTGAAGGCCGCCTTGACCTTGAACAATGAGGACGTGAAGGGGAAGGAAATCCCAGAGGGGCCCCTGTCCCTTCCGCACGGCCAGAACCCGAACACAGGGAAACAGAAGGGACTCCAAAAGTTAGAAGGGCCATAACTTCTCAGTGCTCAGAGAGTCTAACCCAGCATCCAGCCCGGCAAGGCCCACCGGATCTGCTTAGGATTTCCAGTTCACTGCCACCGTCACTGTGCCGTGTCAGGCTACCTGAGTTCTTGCAAGAAAAAGTGGCTGACTGCTGTAGAAGGAAGAATTTCCAAGCAAAACTCAATGGAGTGCCCATTAATTACAGCATCTCATATTACAGAGAAGAAAATATGCTGCTGTCACTCAGAAACATAATTTTTTGGCAAATTAATTAGAATTCAAGGGAAAAACATCACCCGTGAATTCCTGTTATTGATAACGCTCTGAATAAAGCGCACTTCACTGTGCTCTGTCCTGGTGTCACCGGGCCTGCTCCGCCGTGGGTTCCTCCCCGGGCAGCTCAGCATTTCATGTTCTTAACCACAGCGTCTGTGCTCTTCTGCTCTGGGGTGACGGGGGCCTGGGCACGCCCCTCCTCGCCCCCACCCGGTACCTGCAACGGGCCACAACCTTCTCGTTTTTTGACTATCTTTTGAATTTTTCCCATGCTATACTGTACAAAAGAGATGCAGAAATGGAGACAGCAGAGTGGACCGAGCAGAGGTGCAGCCTGCGATCAGCAGAGAACAGTTTCCCCACCGGGAGGGCTGGCGGAGGAGCCATCAGCATGAGCAGGGTCGCTGCCGCCTCTTGGCGGGGTCTTGGCCTTGGCTACGAGCTTAGCTGTTTGGTTTTTTTCCCCATCAACTCAAAATACGTGCCAGTTTTGAGGCGGCTGGTGCAGATGCTCCTGCGTGGTGCCTAGGAATCCACCGCGCTTGACTTTCCGCGTTGGAGCCGTGAGTCCTCCTAGAAAGCGGCACCAGATCATGGGGGGCTGCCATCAGGAAGCCGGGGCGGTGGGAGCCACGGTCACACTGTGAGCTCTCGCCCCCTCTGCGACCTGAGACGAAGCTCCTTCACATTATGTTTTCAGGCTTCGTCCTCAAAGCACCAGAGCAGGAAGATCCTACTGTCGTCACAGAGACCTCGACATGAGCTTGAGGTCGTGTGGGCCAGGGAGCCGCCTGTTCTAGCTGCACGTGGGGGTCGCCTGTGAATTGGTGAAAATTCTGATGTCTGGGACTCATCAGCCGGGTGTGTGTGGGGGCCGGTCATTGGTACTTATTTAAATAGCCCGATGTGTGGCCTCTGCTGAGACTCCCTGACCCACCCCATCCTCTCGTTTGATGGAGCCGGGGCAGAGCAGGAGTAGAACCCTCCTCTCAGCAGGCAGGGTGGCTCAGAGGGTCCGAGGCCCTCTCTGGTTCTTCCTTGCCTCCACTGCCCACCACCCCAGCCCCAGCTGCCTGCGGCTCTCTGGGGTTCATTATCCCAGATGCCTCCTTTCTGATCCACTCTGTGCTGCAGGGAGAGAACCACAGATGGGAAACCTACGGACACTAGAAGTCCATTTGGCCAGTGGCTCAGGAGGTTGGAAGTCCAGGCTGGAGGGCAGCTCTGTGGTGGAGGGTGTCCCAGGGCTAGAGTGGACACAGGGCAGAGCAAGCTGAGCTTGCTTTTATCAGGTCCATGTCCTGGGTAACACCTGTCCACCTCTGAAGTCAGAGTCCTCTTGCTCCAGCCGTCCCCTGGGGTCCCACCTCCTAGCACCATGGCCATGGCCATCACCGCTCAACGTGAGCTGTCTTGGGGGACAGTGGCACCTCTTAGCCAGTGGCTGCCTCCCTCACCTCTGTGCTGCCCTCTAGGTCACAGATTCCGTCACGTCACTCTCCAGCTCCAGACAGGCCAGGGCTTTGAAGCCCGCATGGAATGTGTGCGGCAGGCTTCACCGAGCCTCAGGCCTCTCGCCGCCCGGTCGCTCTGCCTTCCCTCACCATCACAGGCCACTGTGTGCCTGAAGCTGAGGCTCCCCAGTGGAAAGCATGTCCAGCAACGTGGCTGCCACCACCTGCTGCACTGGGCCTCTGTACACATGCCACCTGTGCAGCACTGTGACCTTGCTAGGACTTGGCCTGGGGTCTTCCTCGTGGCCGAGGTTGTTTATGGAGAAGGATGGAAGCAAATCAGCAAAGGGAGCCCAGTGGAAGCTTCCAGAGCCCCCTCCCCATGGCATCACACGGGGCAGACTTCATTGCTGCAGCCGTGACAGACATGTGAAGAGTCACTGGACAGAGAGATACTCGGGCCCAGGGCTTGGGACGCTGGTCACATGGGCACTTCTGCCTGGCGCCCAGGTCCAGCTCCTGGAGGCAAAGTAGGTGCCAGCCTGCAGCACGAGCCGAGGACCCTGAGCACAGGGAGACACTCCCAGCACTCAGGAAAGCCATAGTGTAGGAACCGTTGGCCACCACGGCCCCCTCGCCAGCCACGGCCAGCCCTGGGTCCTTGCTGAGTGGAGCAGCCTCAGGCCCTCCTCCCTCTTCCCCTTCCTCACACCCGTCCCCAGCAGGTGCCTGGGCATGTCTGTGTGGGGGTGTGCACACAGGTGCTGTGCACCTCCAGGAAGCCCACGGGTCCACCTTCTCCACAGGGGGCGCCCAGGAGGACAAGGGCTGCTTTCACTCGACCCCAGCCCAGTTCCTGGCACCTGGGGGTGTTTTGGGCCAGCTCATCCCCCAGCCGACAGCTGGCGTGGGAGCTGCGTGGCAGCGTCTCCTGCCTGATTCAAGTTCAGGGACATTGCTGACACCCACTGGAACTGGTCACAGGAAGAGTGTTCACACCCAGTAGCTGGCAAATGCTGGACCCCCATGGCTGGGTCGTCCTCTGCCTTGCTAGGCAGCAGGCTTCTCTGTGTGACACCTGCAGGCACAGAATTAATGCTTCATTGGATGAGTGACGGGGTTCATGCCGTTGGTGACTTTCCTGGTTTTCACTTTTATTCTTAAATGGACTTTGTTTTAGCTTTGCTCAGCTCAATAGAGAGCGCCTGTGTCACAGGGAATGAGGAGCGGCGGGGCTTGATCCTGCTGCGTGGCTCCTGGCCTCGGATCCACAGGAATACTCAGGGACACAGGCTGGCAAAGCCACCTCTGTCAGCTCACACATGGTCTCCATGGCTCCTGGAGTAGGTGAGGGACAACTGCAGGTCCCACGGGCTCTTGCTGACCTGGAAGCCATTGGCAGCTCATGGATTAGAGGTCAGGTACAAGGTCCCAACCTGCCTGGAAGAGAAGCTTCAGGTGACTACTTTCCTGTGTGCCTGGGTGGACTCCTGTAATAACTTGCAACCCAGTGGAGCATTTAAAACAATACTCATTTATTAGCTTATGTTCTAAAGGACAGAAGCCCAACCTAAGCCTCTGGGTAAAGTCAAGGTGACCCTGGACGGTGTCCATCTGGAAGCTTGGGCGCCTCACTTCTTGCTGTCCTCCAGCTCTGCAGGCTACTGTGTGCTGCCTCGTGGCCCCAGCTCCACCCTCCAGCCAGCAACACAAGCTCCCATCTCCCTGTGACACCTGCTTCCATCCCTCCTCCTCCTTCCTTGACCGACCTAGCTGCTTCCCTCCTGTGGGGACCTTGTGAGCCCACAGCAGCATCCAGACCTCCAGGACGACCCCCATCTCAGAATCCTGAATGTCTCGCCTCTGCCAGCCCCTGAAGCTGCCTAGCAGTCCACTCAGCCTGCCGTGCCAGGAGAGGAAGGCCAAGCTCTGGGGTTCCACCTGCTTGGTCTTACCTGTGCTCTCACCATTGTGCTGTCCTGGCTCCCAGAACCAGCTGCGGCTCTTCAGCAGTCACTTGGAGAGACTTGTGCAGGGCTCACGAAGGAAAGAAGAGGAATCAGGAGGTCCAGAGAGCAGCGTGGTGAGCTGTCCCCTGAGCATGGGCAAGGATAGGGGCCGTATCAGCATCCAGAGGGAACAGGAGCCAGAGAGGAGGGATGTGGATAGCAATGGAGACCATGGGAGTGGCAGCCACAGCCAAGCCCCAGGAGAGAGCCGCCATGGCCCCTTGTCCTCCTCCCTGGGCAGTCTGGAGCATCTGTTCCTCAGTCACACTGGACCAGAGCCCAGAGAGCAGAGGACAGCTCCCGGGAGCAGAGCAGCATGGGGAGGGTGCAGCGAGGGCCTGTGGGGGGTCATCTGGACCAGGGTGTGGACAGCCGCCTGCTCTGGTCCACAGAAGACACTGAGCTGCACCATCCTGAGTAAGTGGAGCGGCCGGCAGTGTTTGGGATGCACCAGAGATGGGGACACTGGCGTACCCTCCTTGGCTCAGCGGTCATGACAGAGGGATTTCTTTCCAGCAGCTCCCCGTTGGCCAATGTCATTTCCACAGGCCACACAAGCCCTCCTCGCTTACCCGCCGCAGAGGATCCCGAGGAGTAGCCATGCTCTGTGCAAATGCCTGGCGCCCAGCTGTCACCCAGCTCTGAGGAACCGTGATTCCCACAGCCACAGGGTCCTCACGCTGGACACCCAGCCACCTGATGCCAGTGACCACGGAGCCAGGATGGAACCTGAAGGAGCAACTGGGACTGTCCTGGAGTGGGGCGGACCCAGAGGAGGCTCGGCCAAGGGGTACAGTGTAGAACTGGCCTCTCGCTGTCCAGTGGGCGGCAGAGGGAGATGTGGAGAGGCCTCGTGAAGGTGCCCTGTGATGGTGACCGGGGAAGAGTCAGGAGCACTCGGGTCCACTCCTCCAGGGGCAGGGCTGAGCCCAGGCTCCTGCACGTGGCCAGGGGGGGCTGTCCATTCCCCGGGCCCCGGTGGCTCCACCATCCACAGGCACATGATCACTCATGCCCTGGGGCCTGCGCCCCTCTGGGACCACTGGGAGCATGGCGACTTGACTGGCATTAAGTCTATGCTGTGCGTTGGGAAGGATCTGCATGAGCAATCAAGCTGCCTTACAGAGATCAAGAAAATGAGGTTCCTGGGGCCGCGGTGGTGAAGGGAGGCCTGGCCCAAGCCAGCGGGACTGGGGACGGCTCAGAGGGGCGCCTGCTGGCCTCACGCCTGGGGAGGTGCCCCCTGCCTGCACTGCAGTCCCTCTGTGCACAAGTCCCCCGCCCAGGGTGCTGCGGTCCCTCTGTGAGCAAGTCCCCTGCCAGGGCGCTGCCGTCCCTCTGTGAGCAAGTCCCCTGCCCAGGGCGCTGCCGTCCCTCTGTGCGCAAGTCCCCTGCCCAGGGCACTGCGGTCCCTCTGTGCGCAAGTCCCCTGCCCAGGGTGCTGCTGTCCCTCACTGTCTCAGAGCTCCCAGCCCCACTGAACCCTGGGCCCCGGAAGAGGCTGCAGAAGCCCCAGTGGACAGGCTGAGCAAAGCCCCCAGGAGCGCCCACCACGCTGCCTCCACTGAGCCCCTGTCAGGTCCAGTCCTGGGTTCCAGACTTGCTGGACACAGTGACCCTCCACTTTCTGGAAGGACCAGATTGAAGTTCTCGCTTTTACGCCAGTGACACAAGGACATTCCTGGGAATTTAGAGAAAGAGACAGTATCGAGGGACCTGCCCTGCTTTGGCGCCCTGTGAGTCAGGGCCAGTGTGGCCCAGACACAGCCCTCCTGTGGTGACCCTCCTGTGCTGACCCTCTAGTGGGTGACCCTCCAGTGGGTGACCCTCCTGAGGGTGGCCTTCCTGAGAGTGACCCTCCTGTGGTGACCCTCCTGTGGTGTTCCTCCTGTGATGACCCTCCCGTGGGTGGCCCTCCTATGGACAGCAGGTCCTGGGTGTGGCCCTGTGGCTTGGCCATGCAGATGACCGAGGATTTGTGCAGGCAGCTCGGGTGGGCGCCCGAGTCCCCATGTGAAGTTGGGATGAAGAAGTACGTCCTCACGATCCCTGACTGTCCTGTGTCCCCAGTGCCTCACTCCTCGCCCATCACGGTCTGGACCCGCCAGCGCCTGCCAGTGTCCCGCTGGATGCCAGCAGCCAGCTCCAGCCCAGACTCTGTGGGGTCCTCTGCGCCTGCGGTCCCTCCCCGAACAGGTGTGACTGGCCTCGCTTCTTAGCCTCGGCCCCAGGAGTCCGGGGGCACAGCTGTGTTTGGAGCACCTTCCTGCCTCAGGCAGCTGCTGTGTGTGCTGGGTGCCTGGGCTGGGATGGCGCACCCCTGGGCCAGACGAAGGCGGAGCCACCGTGTCCTGGCCATGTCACAGGTGCCTCCGGTCTCTCGCACTCCACAGGACAGCGGACAGGCTGTCTCTGACAGTTACTTGATCAGGTGAATTTTTCGCCTTTAAATGACTGTCAAATTGTTGAGTATAAGTGATCATCCTCGGTTTACAGTGTTGATCCAAGAAAACACCCTGCCCAGCAGCACTGGGCCCGTCTCAGGCCTGGGACCTCAGGTGTGTGTCAAGGTTGACTATTGAGAAACACAGCTGCCAGCACAGCACGGTTAACCAGGATGTGCACTTTCTGCCTCTCCTTGAGTCTCCCGGGCAGTGACTCAACATGGAGTTTGTAAGAACGATGCATCCCTGTGGTCTTCCGTGAGCGTCAGTGGGAGCCCTGCTGGAGTCACTCTGCTACTTGAATTCACGGCATGGTTGTAATTTCCCTGACTCGGGAAAGACACCCTTCCTGTGACGTGGTTCGGCTGACTCCATGTGTGGCACGTCCGTGTGCGTCCGCTCTGTCCTGGGCAGCTCCCAGACTTAGGTCTACCAGAAGCTTCCCGTGTCCTTGGCTTTGATTCTTCGTCAGTCCGCGTGAGACTTTCTCCTCCTTGGTTGGATAAGGCACAGGTCACTGGTATAAAAGCTGGACAGCGGATTCCAGCCACGGAACAGCTTTGAAGGCGGCAGAAGACAAGCAATGGCAAGTTCCAGAAGCTCTCGTGTCGGACTCTCAGGGGCTTCGGACCAGGGGTGAGGTAAACTTGTCACGGAGCAGGTGGACAGTGACCAGCCATGGCAAGTGGCCAGCTTCTGCGTCAAGCCGACACTCTGCTGGGGTGAGGGCTCTGACGGACGATCTCCAGGGACTGGAATTCAGGGTGCTGCTCTCCAAAGGTCCTGGGTGCCTGGTGTCAGGGACTCAGCCTCCCACGCAGGGCTGCTCTCCAGAGGGGGAGCGAGCATCCTCCAAGGGGCTCAGGAGTGGTCCTCTGTGAATCACCATCTCACAGTAAAAATGAGATCAAGGTGCCCCACCTCTGTTGCTTGCATGGTTCAGGACTTGGGGGACCTGTGGACGGCAAGCTGTGCTATTACCCAGAACAGTCGGCGCCGCTGGTCCTGTTACACTGGGGCTCCGGGGCCTTGTTTTCCGTTGGAGGTGGTCATCTTTCCCACTGTTGGTGGGACAGCGACCTGACCCTCCTGCTGCCCTTTGTTTTGAGTACATCCAGACGGTGCAGCAGCATGTGGGGGTTCCTTAGGAAGCCGGATGGCTATTTCTGTCAACGTCAACCTGAGCAGAGTGCGGGCTCCTGTGTGCGGAAGCCTGTCGTGGGCCAGCCCACGCCGCTGTCCCCTTAACAGGCAGGGCCCCAGCGCCATGCTGGCTGGCATTTCCTACCTGTCAGAGGAGGGTGACGCCCTTACCACAGTGCCGCGGGGGCTTTGAACTCGAAGGATGCTGCTTCCTTCTAGTCCCCCTGTGAGACGCCGCTACATAACGCAAACGCAAAACTGTGAAGCCACAGGAGAGCGTGCGGTGCAGGGACGGCAGCCTTGGGGCCGAGCTCAGGCTGCCAGACTCCAGGTGGCTGGCTTGCTCGCTCCTGTGCTCAGAGCCCCTTCCCTCCCTGCCCTGGACTCGTCTCAGGGCGCCCTCAGCTGGATCCTTCCCCAGGGGCAGGGGAACCCTGAGCTGGCGGCTCAGCACTTCCCCATCCCTGGCCCCAGGCCCCACGTGACCTGATGAGCGTGGACACAGGGCTTCGACCATCAGGAGAGAAGCTGCCGGTCACTGCCCTGGACCCTGGCAGGGGTGGGATGCACCTGGCCTGGGGGCTGCAGCAGGAGGAGCCCCCATAGGGAATCCTTGGGGACGGTGGCAGGCGCTGCTCCCTCCGGGCCCGCTGGGTTGAGAGTAGCTAAGCTCCCTCCTTCCTGTGCTCCTCAGATCGGGTGTTCCGGCAGGTTCTCCAAGGGTGGCACTTTTGTTTGTGGGGGATGACATTGCCGGCTCACGTGTGTGCAGACTTTTAAATTGAAGCATGAAGTATACATGTGTCAAGTACAGGAGGCTGCAAAGCAATCGCTCAGAAGTGCAGAGTGACAGGCTCCCTGACAGGCCAGAAGCAGAAGGTGCTCCTGCTCTGAGCCTGCAGGCAGGACCACTTTGCTCCTCTGTGCCGAGGGAGAAGGCTTCCTGATGGGAGGGACGTGCTTCCCTTGCAGGACCTCCCTGCATGGTTGGTCAGACTGTGAACTGCACCAGAGTTCCTTGGCAGGGATTAATGGAGCTGTGGCCATCCACGTCCCACTTGGGCAGTGCTGGCTGCCGTGGGACTGCACTGTCTGGGAAAGCAGGACATGTTTTCGGTGGTGTAAGGTGTCTGGTGTGCTAGCTGCAGGTCTGGCAAAATCCCACCCGAGTGCTGCCTGCTGCAGTCCCACCTGCAGATGCTGAATGCCTGGGAAAAGCAAGTCCCAGGACCACCTGGGGCAGTGCCACTCTTTAGAGTGGCCCCTGCATCAATCGTGGTCTTATTGCTTCTATAACAAATCACCACGAACATGGTGGCTTAGAACAGCACAGCCTGATTATCTCCCAGTTGTTCAGGTCCAGCGGCCCCTTGGCCTCCTACATCCCCTGCCAGTCACTCTGTGCCCACCCACCTGGGTGCTGCAGGAGAAGCCTCCTGTCCCGTGGCTCTTAATCACATCTGCAAAGTCTGTTCGCCGTGCACCGTAGCACGTCCGCAGGTTCCGGGGATCAGGATGTGGCCGCCTCCAGGGTGGGCCTCATTCTGCCAACTGCGCCCCTCCTGGACGCTGGCTGTGTGACCGGGAACACCGTGCCATTTGGAGCTCCTGGCCAGGTGCCCTTGCACCCAGGAATGGCCTCTGGAGACTTGGTGCTCTGGTTCAGCTGCTTCCCAGCACCGCCAGCGCTGTCCCAGGCTCCCCGGCTCACCAGACGTGCGGGGCCCTATCTCCAGGCACTGCGGCCCCCGGACCTCTGGACTCTCCAGGAGCTGGGGTTGGTGTGCTGGGAGGCTCCCCAGTGGCCCTTCCGCAGGGAGACGGGCCATTTTGGTCCGTCTGAGCCTCCGCTTTGTAAAATTGCATTCGCCTCATGCTCAAACTGCAGGCGACCCTGGAATCGGCCCTGGGCTGCCCCGTCTGTATGGGCCACGGGATTTCCGTGACCAGGAAGCTGTGGGCCATGTGTGTGGCACCTGGGATGAGCCGCGGTCTCTCCTGGGAGCCTGTGGGGCGGAGCGTGCTGGAGCCGACTCTCCTGTGCCTCCAGCCTGATGCTCATGGCTCTGGCCACGGCGGGGCTTCGGGCCCGTCCCTGCTGGATCCCAGGTGGGGCTGTGGCCGGGGGTCCCCACTGTGGGGAGCTGGGTAACTCTGGGTGACGATGTGGCCCCGGTCCTCACAGCCTGGGTCCTAGACGGGGCCCTGGGGTCTGTCTTCACCTGCGATGCAGGCGATGTCCTCAGATAGGGAGTCATGATTCGCAGCAGGTGTAAAATGGACAGGTGTCAGCGATTCAGTTCACCGCTGGTCGTGGGGACTTCAGGCAGATGCCGGGACTCACTCAGAGGGCCATCAAGCAAGCACGTTTCTGTGCTGCGTGGGAACATGGTGTCATGTGTGCGAGCCACAGGCCTGGCCCCCGGGGGTCCTCCCTCCGCAGAGGACGGGTGAGGCTGAATCACTGCCAACCTTCCTCAGCCTGGCCAAGAGCACCAGCCCTCCCAGCCCCTCCTCCTCCTCCGTAAGCATGGTGTGCCCACCAGACCTGTCCAGGTGACCTGGCCCTCAGAAAATGGGGAAGGGAACAGCTGGCCTGTGTTCTGTGAGCTGTTTAATCCCTGATTGATTAAACGTCAATATAAACAACCTAAGAATTGATGACTGGACACGCCACTGATTTGGCGCCAGCACCTGATGAGGTGTGTCCCGTGCACACTGAGTGCCTGTGGGCGGGCGGCGCAGAGGTGTTGGGAGAGGAGAAATCACGCCCACATCAGCGCTGGGTCCCAGAGCAGCCTCCGCCCCACTGCACTTGGCCTGGTGTCCTCGGGCCCGTCGGCAGCAACTTCACCTCAAGTGACAGAAATTGTCTGTATTTGTGGTACAGCGTGGCGTTTGGTAGCTATAGGAACAAGCAGCCGACAGGGCCGTCCCTGCAGCCGGTCACAGAGTGTGCTGGGAACACGGGGCCTGCCCTCAGGTGGCAGCGTGCTGAATGGCATTCACCTGGCCTCCCGGCCTCCCCGCCTCCACCCACCTGCGGTCTGCGGTGCGCTCATGCCGCACAGCTGCCACGTGCCTTGACAGGCTCCTCCGTGGAACCCCCAGGGCCCAGCTCGCACCCGCCACCCCTGGGCCCCAAAACACTAGCCGTGAGGACACTGGATGGTCACATGGTGGTGGGAAGCAGGCGGGCAGGGGAGATGGCGACCGAGAGCGGGGCAGCTCGGCGGCAGGACTGGCCCCCAGGAGGCCCACTGGGTGCCTGGCCTTCCTCCCAGCAGCGTGGCTGTGTTTCTGTCTGGGAGCTACTGAGCGGGAGGCGGGTGAGCGCGCCCCAGGCTGCTCCTCGAACCCAGCCTCTCAGGAGGCCGACTCCTCACTGGCTCAGTCGGGGCTTGTGCTCCAAGGGTCAGGCAGCCTGTGTGTGAGCCCCAGGTTTCCACTCACCAAGTGTGATCTGCATCATGCCAACGTGTGTGTGTATGTGTGGTGTGTGTGTATGTTTGTGGTGTGTGTGTGTGTGTGTGTGTGTGTGGTGTGTGTGTGATGTGTGGTATGTATGTGTATGTGTGGTGTGTGTGTACGTGTGTGGTTTCTGTGTGTGTTTGTGTGTGTGGTGTGTTTGTGTGTGTGGGGTGTATGTGTGTGTGGTGTGTGTGTGTGGTGTGTATGTGTGTGTGGTGTGTGTGTGTGTGTGTGTGTGTGTGGTGTGTGTGCGGTGTGTGTGTGATGTGTGTGGTGTGTGTGTGTGGTGTGTATGTGTGTGTGGTGTGTGTGTGGTGTGTGTGTGTGGTGTTGTGGTGATGTGTGTGGTGTGTGTGTGGTGGTGTGTGTGTGGTGTGTGTGGTGTGTGTGTGGTGTGTGTGTGTGTGGTGTGTGTGGTGTGTGTGTGGTGTGTATGTGTGTGGTGTGTGTGTGTGTGTGTGTGTGTGTGTGTGTGTGCATGGTCACCCCCTCTGGACACTGCTGAGTGGTCCTCAGTCCTGTGTGCTCCTGAGGGTTCCGGCGCCTCCCTGCACAGTCCTGGCAGAGCCTGGTGTGGGACGGGGAGGAGGGAAGACAGACCCAAGACCATCCCAGGAGCACCACCCTCTCCCCTGCCGGCCGTGCCCCGTGCCTCGGCTCTGGGCAGCCTCCTTTCCTGGGATTTAAAAGTAACAAAAAAGCAAAAACAACGTTGTCAGTTTTCAAAGGAAAACAAAAAGAAAAAGAGTGGCCAGGATGCCGGCCACCCACCTTGAGGCTGGCCTGGCCGGCCGGCCCCACACCTCCCCTGGGAGGCCACCAGGTCCCCCATCTGCCAGCTGCTCCCTGGACCCGGCCTGTGGCGAGGTGCACCGTGGTCGGCCCTGTGGCCGCCCTGCACGGGCCGGCATGTCTGCTGCACGGGGACGGAGGGTCTCCTCCTTGTAAAGCTGTTGCCCTTCCCTGCATACTGGAGTGACTGTCCCCGAGGGGGTGTCAGGCGGCAAGTGGAAAGGCCCGTCTGCCCTGTGGCTCTCAGGTGGCCATGGCCATGTGCAGTGTCTGCAAACTCTGGCGCCCCTCCGGTGGCCTTCACAGTCACGCTCAGATGCGCGTCCCACATCTTCCCGCACCTCTGCCTTGGGGGCCTTTTGTGATGCCCAGAGACACCTGTGCATTTAGGATGGAGCTGCACATCCTCCCGGCTCTGGTGGGGCGAGGTCAGAGCTGCTGCTGAGTGCCGGTCAGCCACGGAACAGTCCCGGGCAGCACCGCCTGCACTCGGAGGTCCAGAAGCCCGAGGTCCTGGGTTTCCTCACCTTTCCGTGCTTCTGGAGTGAGCTGGAACGTGAGGAGATGCAGCTAAATGTGACTCGCTACCCGGGACAGCCCCCTCCTGCCCATCCACCCCCGACTCAGATGGAGGACCAACCTAACTGGCCACGGGGCTTCCCCGCCCTGCTGGGCTCGCCTGGGGACACACGCCTCTGCTTGGCCACCTTGCCTGTGCTTGCTTCTCTACCTGAACGTGAACCTGTCCTGTTGGAGACCTCAGCCTCCTGAGGCTGCAGGTCCAGCCCCCGGGGGACCCCGTCTCCCCTGTGTCCAGGACAAGTGTCTGTCACAAATGCCCAGTGAGAGCAGGACAGGAACCAGAGCTGTTTGCAGGTAACTTCATGGCTTGCACGTGAGCAGCGAGCTCCTTGACTAGACCTGCACAGAGCACGGAGGTCCGGCTGCCGTCTTCCCACCTGTGGAAGCCGCGGAGCACGGGGGCTCCCTGAATCCTTTAGGGTTTGAGAAGGTGCGGAGGAACGAGGACGCGCTCTCTTCTGGAATCATCGAGACAATAAACTCAGTGTTTCAGCAGTGATCTCAGAATGGCGTGTAAGAAGCAGAAGTGTGTGTGTGCACACGCACAGGCCCACGCCCACGCCCCTGGAGACCCCACGGCACCATGCGTTCATGCTCTTTGGGAGGAATTGACTTAAAAGGGGAGGGACAGCAGAGGGAACCCGCTACCTAAATGGTTCCTGAGGGCCTCCTGGCTGAGTGGTCAGAGCCAGACCGTCGGGGTTGATTCCTGGCCCTGCCCCTGCCTGCCTGCAATGAGCCACGTCCCTGGCCTCTGCCTAGGGTCCTCCCTGTGCCCTGTGGGGTTGCTGGGAGACGGGCTCCTGTGTCACTGTAGCATGGAGGACTGTTCCAGAGAACACAGACGTAATTTGACGGGGAGAAGAAAACACTGTCATTGGCTGCACACCCAAGAAGGCAACCCAACCGCAGCGCCAACGAGGGGTTCCCTGCAGACAGAGAACCTCCTGCAGTGGGAGTCTGACCGGGGGTCCAGACCAGGTGGCCATGTCCCCCCTGGAGACCTAAACCAGGGAGAGCCTGGGACCCCCAGGGCCAGGGCAGCAGTGCACGAGGTCAGGGGTCACAACTGGTGAGTGGCTGGGAGCTCACTGTGGCCAGAGCAGAGGTCAGGGGCAGGGGAGCAGCGGTCCTGAGGCTGGGAAGGGAGGGGGGAAATCCTGGGTGGTGTGGAGGCTGAGCTAGAGGCTGAGCTAGAGGCTGTGAGTGCTCTGCCTCCCCAGCTTCCTCCCAGCGCTCTGCGCATTCACGGGAGGGGCCTGGTCTCCTAGGTTTCTCGCTGTGCCAGGTGGACTTGCTTCAGTGGGGCAGGGGTCTCCCTGCTGGTGCTGGAAGTGCCCCACTGCCTAGTGGAGTCTCCCAACCTCCGTGGGCTTTCCCTTGCTCTTGGAGCTCTCTGGGCAGGGCCACCCTGCCCTTCACCATATGTCATTCCCATGGTGACCAGCAGGCTAGGAAGTGGGCACAAAGACACCTGGGTGGTGGATGGCCCCAGCAGGGAGACCTGCTGCTGGGAAAGGCTCCTGAGGTCCGGGTGGGGCTGCTGCCTGGGGGCTGGCTTTTCTCACGGTGCTCAGTTTGGCCTGGACTCATTTCGGAAACTCAGGGTGAACCTGCCACATGGCTGTCCAGCACCCTGCTCTGCTGCAGAGACACACCAGCAGGACCCTGACTTGTGGGGCCGTCGGTGTGGCGTGGCCAGCTCACCCTCCATTCTGCTGATTGAATTCAGAGGCTGTCGTCCCCCAGGGTCCATGGGCCAAAGTCTGTGGGTGTTCAAGTCCCCGATAGAGCAGAATGCATGGGTGGAGAAGTGCCCACTTCCTGCTGTGTACTGGACATCTTCCCGGGTCACAGGTAATGCCAGGAGTGGTGGCCATGCTGCACCAGGAGCTGCTGGGCCAGATACGCAGGGGAGAGTGGCCACAGGAAATCGGTACCACGTTTGCTCTGCATTGGTCGAGTCTGTGGTGCAGCCCCCTGGGGTGTGGGGCCCGCCTGCCCAGCGAGGGCCGTCATGTGGCCCAGTCAGCTCTGACGAAGGCCAGGCAGCGCTGGCAGGCCCCCTGCTGCCCTCTCTACAACGCCATGCCCAGGATTGCCAGGCTTAGAAAATCAAGATACGACGAGATACTCAGCCACTTTGAAATCCGGAAAAACAGCCTAAGTTTTGTACTGCGTTTTGGTTTTATTGTAAGTGCGTCCTCTGGGATATTTCTTAAATGGCAGCTGGGTCCCCGTGTTCATCTGGAAGCCCTGGCCAGGCAGTCTTCCCCGAGTCCCAGGCAATGCCTGGGGACATCTGGAGCCCAGGGTGGACGGGCTGCAGCTCAGATGTGGACTTTTATCTATTACCACGTTCCTTTGGTGATTCCTGTGAGGTCCATGCAGGGGTGGAGTCCTGTGCCCAGGTGGCCAACTGCTAAGAGTTACTTAGGGAGGTATGGTCTTCTCGTACTTGTCACCAGTTCACACAAGACCTCTGTGAGGCCGCCGGGCTGCTCAGAGACCTGAACATGTCCCTGTGCTCAGCTCCGTGTTTACAGCCGCGTTCCCGTGATTACACGTGATTATGTTTCTTAAAGGGCTGCTAATTGAGATTAACTGCACATGGCTGCTTTTGCTGTTTGACACTCCATGTGTTTTTATGTGGTGTGCTCGGGTTCCAGCTGACATGCCGTGGGTGTCCCTGGCTGGCGGGAGAGCCACCTGGGCTGCGCCCCTCAGGGTGCAGTGTAACTGCGGGTAGTTCTGCAGCAGGTGCTTTTTTAAGCCGTCAGCACTGGGTGCGGACGCCAGGCACAGACACCGACGGGCCTTCTGTTGGATGCAGCTGTGGGGCTGCTGCCCCTCCAGTGGAATTCTCGGTCACCTCTTACTGCTGTCCCACTTTCCTGGATCAAGTCAGAGGACCTGACGCTGTTGCCCTGGGACCCAGTGATTAGTGGCTAGTTAAACTTCGAGTCCTCCGTGGTAGGGTCCAGACGTGCAGCTAGGCGGTTCACGACCCTGCTGCTGATTTCACATCCACCCACCTGTGATTTTGCCATTTGGCTTTGGCAGTTCCCACACAGAACAGCGAGCTGGCAGGTGGCAGGGGTCGTGGTGGGAGAGTTGGGTGGGTTGTCACGTGGGGGTGCTTGCCTAATGGATGGAGGCCTTTTAGCCATCTCTCCACACGGGAGTCCCGAGTTCCCTGGCTGTGGGATTATGTGGTGCTCTTAGGGGATAAAGGGATCAGGGATTCTGATTACAGTAATGCAGCGGAGAAGACAGCAAATAACGCCCTAATGGGAAATGTAATCTGCTCTTGGAGACATGAAAAGCATAATCCATTTGCAGATCCACTCATTCATTCCTTTGTTTATTAAATATTTATTGAGTGCCTGATGTTTGCCAGGCACTGTGCTGAGGGTGCCCACCGAGCGTGGTGGAGAGAAAGGCCCGGTGCCAGGCCCCCGTGTGTGAAGGTACTGCCAAGCATTAAGCTCTGACAGGGACGTGTGGGCATGGTGGCAGGACCCAGCTGGGGACCAGGGACCACAGAGTCTGGGAGCGGGTTCCAGAAAAATGGCATGTATGAGGCAGGCAGGGGCAGGGGGAGCATAGCCCAGCCACCACGGGGTCCCTGGGGAAGAGGCAGCCCAAAACCTCAACCCAGAGCATGAGCGGAAAGTTCAGCCTCTCCTGGCCTTTTGCTGAGAGCACGTGGGCATAGTGCAGAGAAAGTCTCTGTCAGGAGTGACTTCCAGGAAGCTGGAGTGTCCTCTTCGCCAGAGGGAAGAAGCCTCTTGTTGCAGCTGTGATACTTTGATTTCTGGGATAGAAACCCGTATTTATTAGGGTGAACCTCATGAAATCGACATGCGGGCCAGTTCAGAGAGCCCAGAGCTCGGCACAGTACGGGCCTCAGTGGTGAAGTCCAGGCTCAGCTGCCCCGGGTTTGGTGGACGTGGTCCAACCTCCAGGCTGTCCTCCGTCTTTCCCTGGAAATACAGCTTAGTGTTCAAAAAGGAAGAGCCTAACAAGGGGAGAGCGCACAGTAGGACTTTTGGTGAATCTTGTGTAAGTTGATTCCAGGGCCCAGGCTTTGAGGACGGTACTGTGGGCTTTGGGATCACACTCCCTCTCTCCCCGGAACGTGGTGGACAGAGGCGCTCCTTGCTGCAGGTGGACCTGTTTCCTTTAGAGTGCTGCGGAGTGCGGGCAGCTGGGCCAAGGCTGCTACGTGGAGTGCGCGGTTGCCTGGATGTCTCCTGGCCCTGCAGCGAGCTGACCTCCCAAGCCGGGCCATACAGCGTGTGTTACGCATCCTGAAAACAGGAGTGCAACTGCCTGGGAGACACACTTCACATGTGGGTTTTTGGAGCTCATCCGACACGGATCTATTTCCTCACCCCTCCATCTGGGCTGTGGAGTGGGTTTACCTTCATGTTCTGTTCAGCGGTGGGGGAGTTTAAGGAAACGAATCTCCTCTCTGCATGTTTAGTGCTGTGGATCGTGGGCTTGGGTTACAAATGGCTTTTTAATTTTAGCAGCAGAGACAGATTTGGAAGAGCATTAGTGTAACGAATGCACGTGGCTTAGCCCCGAAAGGTAAAGCCTCTTGCTTGGGCTGACATGCCTGTCAGGACTGGCCACGGGGCTTTAGGGGATGTGAGTCCCTCTGGGGCCTGGGATTTCCCTGGGCCTTCCTCTGTCCCTCTTTGGACATGGAGTTGCAGCTGCTCACAGGCCCTCCCCTGGGCTGCTGGCGGGTGTTTTGCTTTCCCAGGTTCAAGTGTTCCATGATGTTCATTGTAGAGACAGCTGCTTGTACAGAGAGACGTTTTGCTGGAAACCAAATGCTTTTTATACAGGAGCTTTACCCTCCCCCAATTCCACTGTCCCTGCTGTCCTTCATGCTGGTCCACTGCTGGCTGTTGGTCCAGGGGCAGCCTGCAGCCTGGAAGCTTTGGTTTTCTGGAGATGCGGCCCACCTCCAGGCTCTGTTGGAAAGAGTTGTAAGCGTACTCTGAATTTCACAGACATCTCTGTGTCCCAGATTACTGCACAGTAAACACGTGCCCTGGAGCCCAGAGGCAGCTTTGCCTTGGCAATCTAACAGATCCAAAAGAAATTCACTTTGCAGGGCCACAGTCTAGGGGATCCAGACCTTTGCATTTTTGGAAACAAAGACATTCGAAGCGTCGAGGCCCCACACTGAGGTCACAATCACACAGTTTTGAGTGTGGAGCGAGTATCTTCAGAACCTGTCAGTCGCAGATGCATAAAATCAGTCATTTTTCCAGACATTGGAGCATCATCTCCTGAGCGTGTGTTCAACTTGGTAAGATGGTTCCCTGTTTCCCAGAACTTGCATTAATAATGCGCTTGCTGCATACTTAAGATGCTCTAATTTCAAATGAATCTTCTCTATGGGACAACTAGAGGTAAATTTGGACCTGGCAATGCTATTAATCTTTAGTTTGAATTCCAAAATTGGAAAATGATGCACCACCTATCTTTTTAGATGAAGTCAGTTTGACATTAATTTAGCATAGCTTTCAAATGTTCGGAGCCAGTTGGATCCCCTCCACCTGGCCCTCGGCTACAAACCACCCTGCGGGATCCCACCGAGTTCTCCTGACTGCTTTCCTGGGAATTGTGACCTCTGTCTCCGATAGTTGTGTGGACGGTGCTGATAAGGTCCAGAAGGGGCTCATCTTTGGTAGGTCAGGTGTCAGTAGGATGTCCAGTGCCACCAGGGGATGGCCGAGTGGAGAGGGGACCAAGTCGACTGCCACCCGTAGGAGGGGCCTGTTCACATTCCGAACAGAGGGCTGACGCACAGGTGTACTTTGGACTCTGTGAACGGTGACTGACCACCTCTGCACCCCTTCCGGGCTGTCTGTGCGCCTGTGACCTCAGGGCGACTCCATGACTGGCTCACAGAAGGCTGGCTTCTGTTCTAGGAGTCACAACGTAAATGAAGGCAGTTTTTAAAAAATCGCTCTGTGTGAGTGTGTGTGTGTGTGTGTGTGTGTGTGTGTGTGTGTGTCCCCGTGTCCTTTTGAGAATGAAAAAACCTGGATGGGGCTATTTGTCCTCTGATAAAGTCTGTTCTATCTTTCTGCTCCTGTTCCAAGGCCAACATTCGCAGGAGAAAAGCAAAACCCTTCATTCCTTAGACATCTAAGGATCCCTTTTAATATCAGATGTTTTCTTCCGGTGAGCACCTGAATCATCCCAGTTGCTGAAGGGCAACTGGCCCTTTCTTCCAGTACTCACCGGACATTCTTCATTCGTTTCCGTCCCCCAGGGGCGCCTGGTTCAGAAGCACCCAGGACCTCTGAGCACACCTCCCTGGGTCTGGGGGATGGTGAGGACTGGGGGTGGTGGGGCTCTTTCTTCCCATCCACACCAGCCATCCCTCTGTTCCTTTTCCAGTAGGGAGTCCCTTTCAAAGGAGTTCTGGTCCTCAGATCTGAATGGGAGGCTGGAGCCAAACATTTTCCTGGCCTGGTTACCTAGCAGCCCAGAGAACTCTGGTGGAAGACCTGGAGCCTGGGACAGGAAGCTCAGATGGGTAGGGGCCTCCGTCAAAGTCAGAGGCCTCCTTAAGTTCATCTAATGAAAGAATGGACAGACTCCTCACTGCTAGGGAAGGGAGCTCTCTCTGAGGTCCCAGCAGCTTTAAATGCTACGTGCCCTGGATGTTGTTGAGTGCCTTGAATCCACCCCTGCGATCAGATCCAAGAGGGCTCCCAACAGGACCTCCTCAGCCAGGGGAGCTCCTTGCAAAGATGCGTTGCATAAAGCAGAGAGCAGGGAGAGAGGAAGGAGAGTATTTGACAAGAGGGGCCCGAGTCTGGGGTGGAAGAGGCTCAGAGGCTCTCTGGTGGGTAGGTGGCTCTGCAGCAGATTTTGAAGGAACTGACACTGTGTTTGGAGACTGACCCTGGGCCCGCTTCACTTGAGTGATGGGCCTTTGTATCCGCCTTGACTCCAGGGAGGATCTCTTCCTCAGAATGAGCCCTGGGGTTCCCAGCCATGATTCTAGGTTGAGACCATAACCCCACTCTGGCTAATTGAAGAAAAAGATGATCAGGGTACGTGGAATGAACACCACGTGCCTCTGGAATCACCTGAAGTGGGTGGGCCAGCAGTGTGGGTGCTGGTTGAGGGTGGATGTGGGCCTGGTCCTCAGCCTGGACACCCTGAATCCCTGCAGTGGCCCCTGTCTCACGTACTCACCTGACACGCTGTGCCCCTGGGGGTGGCCTCTGGCCCACATGCCTGCCAGGCGGGGAGGGACGACTATGCCCTCCTTAAGAGATGGCTTCCTCAGTGCCATGGACAAGGACACAGTCCAGGGACAAGGTCTGCTCTCTTGTGATTCTAGAGTGCCGTTATGAAGAGGGCCAGGGGGCATCTGCAAGCCTGTCAGTGCCCAGTGGCACCTGGACCTTGTGGGGCTGGGCATCCCTCTGGCGTCTAGTGGGACCGTGGGAGTCGCTGGAAGTGGGCTGGGTAAGGAGACAGTCCATCCACCCAGCTTCTCAGTGAAGCCTGTTTCCAACAGAGTGTTCCCACATGCCGGGGGAGGGCCACCAGTAGAGAGGGACAGTCAGTGTCCAGTGCTGGACGTGGCCCCACGGAACCTGGGCCTTACTCACCTTCTGGTTTGCACTGATGGCCCAGTGCTCTTCAGGGTCTGTTCAGAGCCACGGGGACACTCGGGATCCTGCCTCCTGCGTGCCTCCTGCTCTCCTGGCCTGGATGGGTCGCACACCTACTGGTCAGGGCTTTGTGGAATGTCCCCGAACTGGGATTCACCTGAGGCTCTTCTCACGGTCAGACAGGGAAGGGCTTTGGGGAGGACGACCACAGTGGCTCAGGGCCACTTCCTCCAGGGCCTGCAGAGGACCCGCAGGGCAGCAGGACCCAGCACTCATGATGACCCAGGGGCCTGACAGAGGCTGGTCCTCAGCCAACCCTGCCGCTGCCTGCTTTCCCTCTGCTCCCCAAAGAGCTCTCTTTGGAAGGCAGCAACTTCCATCCCTGAGGGGTCCTGCTGTGACGTCACTGTGGACAGCGGGTGCCGCTCCCAGGCTCGCCGCGTGTACTTATTCCGCGAGGCGCTTACCCAGTGAGGTCACGGCACAACCATGTCACATGTTGGGCCACGGTGCAGTGTCGTTTGGCTTAGTTTTTTGCTCTGCTCCTTCACTGGCTGCAGCGGGATGTGGGGCAGAGGTGGCAAAGCACGGGTCCTGCCCGCTCTGCACAGTGGCGTCTGGCGCCTCACGTAGGGAGCTGCTCTTGCCATCGTCTTGAGACGGTTCTCTGCCTTACCAGTTTCGTGGGGTTATCTTCTGCCTTGTTCTTTTCCTGTCATGGTTACGGTTCAGCTATGAGGCGTCCCCCAAGCTCCTGTGTGAGACAGCGCAAGAATGTTCAAGGGTGAGAGGATCCGATCACGAGAGATGCAGTCTTTCGTCCACTTGAGCGGATAACCCAGTGGTAACTGTGGGCAGGTGGGGCGTGGCTAGAGGAGGCAGGTCACTGGGTGCCTTTGGGGTTTATATTTTGACCCTAGAGAGTGGCACTCTCTCTCTGCTTCCTGGTGACATATCCTGAGCGGCTTCCCTCCAACACGCCCTTCCACCATGGTGTTCTTCCACATCTCAGGCCCAGAGCAAAGGAATCGGCTGACCATGGACTCTGAAACTTTCTGCCAAGTAAGCGTTTCCTCCTCTCAGTGGTTGCTGTTGGCCCTTTTTGTCACAGTAAGGAAAAGCTCACTACAAGAATCATGATTGCTGTTGGAATTTGTCAGGTTTGTTTTCTGTGCCAATTGATATGTAGCCCGTGGATGGGGCCTCACCCTGATTGACGTGGCTGCCAAACCAGCCTGCTTGCCCACGGTGCTGTACACTTTGGTGGTATACAGTTCCTTTTGTCTCCTGCTGGACTCAGTTGACCAGTGGTTTCTGGAGGATGTTTGTATTTACCTTAATAAAACATGTGGGCCTTTACTTTGTTCTTTCTTTATTTTTTTCCCATAATGTCTTTGGGTGGTTTTGATATGGTGGGTAGAAAGCCTTCCCTCTAGTTTTGTTTTCTGGAAATGACTGTGTGGACAGAATTCTCTTTTCCTTAATGTTTGGAAGATTTCACCAGTGGTTCTGTTTGGGCCTGGTGACTTCATTTTGGTGAAGGTTATTGTTGTTTGTTTAATTTTTTGGGGGGGAGCGTAATAGAAAGGGCTTCTCCAGTTACCTGTTTCTCCTTGTGTGAGTTTCATTACTTTATGTCTTTCTGAGATTTGGTTTCTCTCATCTAACTTATAATATGTGTAACTGGAATTGTCCATTGGACTCATTACTTTTGTTTTTGTTTTCTGATTTGATTTTATTTTTAATCGTAAATTGGAATATCATAGTTGTATATGTTTTTGGAGTTATGATTGATGAATACCATGTGGACTAATTAACTCACGCTGATTAACATATCCATCACCTGGAATATTTATTGTTTCTCATGGTGAGAACTTGTGAAGTTCACCCTTAGCAATTTTGAAATGTATGATACATTGTTATTTACTACATCCACTGTGTGTAACACATCTCGAAGTAAATAAAATTTATCATCTTTCCTTCTTCCTGGGGTGGGTAATGAGGACCCTCTTTCACTTGCTGTTGAGTTGAGCCTCCTCCCTCTTGTTCCTGGTTAGCCTGGGGAGATGTCCATCAATGTGATTGATCTATTCGAGAACCATGTTCTGGTTTTACTAATTTTCTCCATTCTTTCCCTGTTTTCTATTTCAGTGATTTCTTCTCTAATTCATATCATTTCCTTTCCTCAGCCTGCTTTGGGCGTCTTTTGCTCTTCTTTCTCTGTTCTACCAAGGTGAAAGCTCTTGATTTTTAATTAGGCTACTGTTTTCTGATCTTTCTTTTCTAATGTATGCATTATTAAATCCTCTAAATATTCCTCTCAACACCACTTTACTGCAGCCCACAGTTTTTGACGTTATGCTTTGATTTCAGTTTACTTTAAGATATATTTGAATTTGTCCTGAGCTTTATTCTTTGAATAAGTGATATTTAGAGGTGTGTTCATTAATTTACAAATACCAGTTGGAGTCACCACCTCTCTTTTCAGTACTGATGGCTACTTGGTCACTACCGTTGCCTGAGCACAGCCTTTGCTGGGTTCTATTCTTTTAATTCAAGGTTATGTGGCCTGGAAGGCAGTCTCCTTGGAAGATGCTGTGTGACCTTGAGAGGAGTGTGGACAGAGTATTCAGGGTCAGTCAGATGAACTGATGGGCACAGGTGGCCTGTCGCTCCGAATCCGGGCTGGTTTTCTGCCTGTTTGCTCTGTCCATCACCGTTGGAGAGGGTGGAAGCTTCCATCTCTCATGGAGGGCTGGGCTGTTCTCCCTTTGGTTTTGTCAGAGACTTCCCCATGTGTTCATGGGCATTACTAGATGCACGTATTTAGGAGCGTCAGTACTTTGGGGTCATTAAGACTCTGTCATCACCGGCTGTCTCCTCTTTACCCCTGGGGACTTCTCCTGTCCTGCAGTCTGATTGATTAGTCTGGAGATGATGTGGGCTCTGTGCTTTTCTCTTTTCCTTGGATTTTTGTTGGCATAGTATTTCTTTCTCCATTCCATTACTTTTACCTGATAAGAATCTTCAGAGTGTCAGCTGGTGTTTGGTAAATACGGTAAGTCAAATCTTAGTTTTAAATCCACGTTGATGATCTCTTCTTTTTAATTTGGTGTTTTAGTCCATTAACATTTAAAGAATGTTGATATAATCGGATTAACATTGAGTATGTTTTTAACTGTTTCCTACTGTTCTGTGGCCCCTCCCCTTTTCCCACCATCTCTGGTTTCAGTATTTTATGTGACTATATTTTTATCTCCTCTCTTAATGTATCAATTATACTTTAAAAATTAGTTGTTTCTGTAGACTTTTCAATCTGTGTTTTTTACAAGCAAGAGTCCAGTTTCCTAACACTGGTCCACGTGTGGTGCAGGTAGCTGAAAACACACTTCCAATTTCCCCTCCTGGCCTTTAGGACATCAAAACAACTATTATGACTAATATTGCTTTAACCCATTTTGTTCCATCACCTCAGACATGGAAACCTGTTAAAACTTAAATCAAGCAACAAATATACCACTTAATAATTATTAGGTTTCTAGAGGTCTTTGAGAAAGTAATAGGTGAATGAATAGAGCATTTGAAAAAATTCATATTTATGTAAATATAAGAAAGTATGTAAAGTATATGTAAACTCTAGATTGTAATTTTCAATTTATTTTAATGCACCTGTATCCATTTTGTAGAAATAATCACAGAATTGAAAACTTGGAACTTACTAGGTTAAGAAAATAATATTTTTTCTTTCTTTCTGTTTTTTCTTTTGGTATGGGGGTGCTGCACCACTGAGCCACTTTGCAGCCTTTTTAGTTTCTACTTTGAGACGGGGTCTCGCTAAGTTACCAAGGCCACGCTGGAAGGTGGGCTCCTCCTGCCTTGGCCTCCGAGTCCTGGGGTCACGGGGTCCACAGGCAGTTAGGAAGCCCCACCATGGCGCCTTCCTTGGGTCCCCCCCGAGGGCTGCCTCTGGATCTGGGCAGCAAGCGCTGTGAGGGTCCAGGAGAGTGGGCTGCTTTTCACTTTGTTTGCCTGTCCTCTGAGGACAGGAGCAGGGCCTCCAGCCTCTGCATGTTAGGGATAACCCAGTTCCCTCAGGACAGTGCTTCTTAACAGCCTTTGGTGGGTGTTACAGAAGTGCAGGTGGAATCAGAAAGGAGAACTCAGCCAGCAGAGGCAGAGGGTTCCAGAGGCAGGGGAGGGCCTGGTAGGAGGATCTTGAATTTGTGGGGTCCAGAGCCACGCTGGGGGCTGGGATGCTTGCAGCAGCAAATGCTTTGGGACAGGAAGCTGCCCCTGCAGGGGATGGTGCTCTGTTCTCCATCACTAGCTCTGACTGCAGAGTCCAGGGACGAGAGTCATCTGGGAGTCTGGGGCACACTTCCAGTCCTGGTCACACCAGAGAGAAGAAAATCTGACACCTTCAGTGATCCAGCAAGAGCTAGCCTCTGTGTCCACCACCGATCAGTCCCATGTGGGACAGTGACGGCCCTCCTCCCAGAATCCAAGGTGCTCTCCAGAGGAGGGCGTGGAAGCTGGGTCCATGTGTGGCACAGGTGACGTGGGAGACCATGTCGTGACAGCTGTCTACTGCAGGCTGCCTGAGAGGGGTGGCCATTAGGTTGTCCCGAGGCAGCAGGCCTGAGTGTGAGCCTAGGTGCCTCTGACCTCAGGGTCCCCTTTTCCAATCTGTGTGCAGCGTCACCTGAGACCCGCTGAGACCTCACCATCCTGGTGCTGAAAAACTGCCGGGGCAGGTTCCGAGGAGGCCGGCAGGCACGTGGCCAGCGGTCGACCTGTCTGGAGTCTCCTGGGACTCCAGCAGAGGCACAGACCCTCTCCAGGGTGTCACCTGAGGACGTTGAGATAAAGATGTTTGGAAGGATCGGTTTTCTTCTCCCTCCTGGAAGCTGAGAAGTGGGACCCTTGCCCCTAGGTGGAAGCAGTGGGGGTGTGGGAGGCCTCAGCCCACAGCCCTCTGGTTCTTCTACAGGCAGGGGTGGGACAGAGCCGGCGCTTCTGGGAGGCCCGGACGTCTGTCCACGGGTGACGAGGAAGGAGGCGAGCGGCGGGCAGGGAGGGGCGGCCCTCCTCACCCAGGCCCCGGGGTCTTCTGGGCGGGTGGTGTGGGGTTTTGTTTTGGAAGGCAGCGAGGCTGCACTCCTGAGAATCTCCCCATCTCCTCCGGCTGTGGGTGCCAGGCTGGTTTCTGTGAAAGTGATCCACAGCACGTCCAGTGTTTTTATTTCTTCTTATTAATTTAGCTGTGTAGCAACAGATGGGCTGTTTTGCATCTGAAGTTGGTGGTGATCTTGGCCACGCCTGCTGCAGTCTCTGGTTTCATGCTCCGTGACCTTGGACCGACCTTCCTGGGTGTCCGAGTCCCTCCTTGCAGTCTCGCCCCCTTTAGGTCACGTGGTTGTCCTTTTCTCAGCCTCTCTGCAGGCCGTGAAGGAAACAGGCTTTGGCCCTCCAGGGTGCCCGGCTCTCGCGGGCAGAGCACGGCCTGCACTTGGCTGAACTCCAGTAGGTGACTGCAAGGTCTGAAGACTCAGTCTAAGGTGCTCAGTTCTACTTGTCACCCACCCTGGAGACAGTGACATGTGCTGGGGTTGGGATGGTGCAGCACCATCTAAGTCGAGGCAAAGGAGTGGGGTGGGCTTCGTCCCACGTGTACCTGTCCCTGTGGGTCTCCTGGGGACACCCATCCTGCTGTGTGGTGTGTCCTCTTCACCTTCTTCCCCTTGGTGCCTCCGTGAAATACTCGTGGAATACTCTCCAGAGGGGTCCTTGGGGGCACGTGTGGCTGCTGACCACACAGGGATGGCCAGGGCTGCCCGAAGGGCCGTCTGTGCTGGCACTTAATTCTTCAAACACATTCGCCCCTCAGCGCCGTCCTGGAGGTAGGTACCGACGTCACCAGCGTTTGTCAGAAGAACCCAAAATACAGAGGGCAGACCAGAGGCCAGGGCCCTGTGGCTCATGTCAGCATTGCACTTAGGATCCGAGGAGCCATCCTGGCCACCTGCCGACTCACCTGGGCCCTGGCCCACGTGCCTGGGAAGCTCCTCTTCCTGTCTGGGAGGTCGGGCGCAGGCACAGCAACTCCACAATGCCACTTCAAACAGAAGTACTAAAGATACCGGACGCCCTAAAATGTTCCCCTGATTCGATGTTGACTTGTTGGGGGTGAAGCTGTGCTGGGAAGTGAAGGTCACTGGCCGGCGCCTCCCTGAGGGATGGGCTGTGACGACGGTCCCAACAGGAATGTGGCTTCTTTGAGCCACCATGACCAGCCCACGCAGTGCTGCGGAGGGGCGCAGCTGAGTAGCCTGCACCATCGCCAGAGCCTGCAAGTCCACCTGTGCCACCTGCCACAGGGCTCCAGGGATGTCACACACTGCACTTGGCGCTAATGACACCCAGAGGAATGGCATCTTCAAACACACAGGGCAGCGTCAGCCCACCGGGTCCAAGGGAGAGGGCGTCTGGGGCCCACAGTGCCCGTCGGGGCTCCGCACTGAGGCTCACAAGGAGCAGAGTGAACCTCGCCGCACCAGATTCAGCCTTCAGTAGATGATCTGTATATACGTCCCAGAAATACATCGGGGATGAGTTCAAATGCAAACGGACCCGGAGGCCACTTTGAAGTGAGCAGTGTCAACTCATTTTGGAAGAGGGCTGATGTCGACACAGTGGAAGGCACATCTGACTGAAATTACACAGAATGAACAAAGAAGGACCGTGGTCAACATGCTTCGCAGGCCTCCTCTTCGATGACGCGGGGGCACATCTGACCCAGCATGTTCTAGTGTGAGCCAGGACTCAACGTTCCCCACCCCAAATCTGAGGGTGTGAAAAGCAAATTGATTTTTTTTTCTTAAGCAATAAGCTGGGTCAACGATGCACACCTAGAATCCCAGCTCCCTGCAAGGCTGAGGCGGGAGGGTGGACAGTTCAAGGTCAGTCTCAGCAACTTAGAGAGACCCTGTCTCAAAAGAAAAACTAAAGAGGGCTGGGGGTGTAGCTCAGTGGTAATGTGCTGCTGGGTTCAACACCTCAGCCTGAGAGAGGAAGAAAGAAAGAAAGAAAAAAGAAAAAGAAAAGAAGGGAGAAGTACCAGTGTCAAAACGCGAAGCCGAGGGTGAGGCAGCTAGAGCCTGAGACAGCGGTTCCTAGATCAGCTCAGGGCATGGATTCCACTCTCTCGCAGACCCGGTCCAAGGGCAGATGAGGGTGTGGTGGGTGGCAAATGACCACGTGTCAGTGAGTCTCCCCACTGAGGTCTGGGGCCGAATCCCCACTCCTGAATGTGCATATGGTCATGGAGCAGATGCGATGCGTGAAATTCCTGGGGCTGATCATAGAAAGCCTGACCTTCCACAGCATCTCTGGTAACACTTGGCCCTGGGGTCCTGGGCCAGTGTGGAAGGACTTCAGCTGTCCTGTGAGATCCCCAGAGGGGCCCTGAGGCTGCAAGGAAAGGAAGAGGACCGGTGAGCTCAGTCCTTCAACCTGTCCTGTCCACCACCAAACACAGAGGCTGTCTTGGATCCTCTAGACCAGACCAGCAGAGGAACCAGCTATGCCCACATGGACACCAGCCACGCCCACATGGACACCAGCCACACCCAACTTGGAGCAGGAGAACCACCAGCTGAGCCCTGCCTTCTTCCTGATGCACAAAACTGTGATCTGTAATAAAACCATGGCATGGCAAGTCACTGAGTTTGGGGGCAGTTGGTTAAACAGCAGTTTCAACAGTTAACTGCAGTAGTAAATTGGAGGCACTAGTGAGCCACACGGGCAGGAGGACAGGTGAGAGCCAGTGCAGAGCTCACGGCCCATTTGCTGTCCCACCTCCTCCCTGCCCCCCAACCTTCCTCTGTGCTTCTCAGGTGGACACGCCTGCCGTGTGCAGATCTGACTCCACACCTGGCCCGGCTCTGGTCCTGATGGGTGTGGCCATGGGGAGAACCTCGTGGGTGGGAGACCTATGTGTGGCAGAGGGAGGGTCCCTGCTGTGCACATGGTGCCCCATCTATCACGGGTCTGCTCCCTCTGCAGCTGCCTGGGTGGCTCAGGTGCCTGCCGGGTCTGCTGCAGCCTCCTGCTCTGTCCTTGGCCCTCCCTGTACCCATCAGGCTGAGTCACATCCTGCCTCCAGTCCTCCTTCCAGCAAGCTCCACCCTGTGACCAGTGCCACACTGGATGCCTAGGGGAGGCCAGTTATAGTGTGGGTGCTGCTCCTGGACTTGACCCTCAGGACCACCAGTTGGGGAGATTGTTCTTCTATGGAAACAGCAGCTCAGAGAGGCCACCAGCGTTTCTCAGATCTGCCAGTCCCAGCTGGGGGCCAAGGCAGAGGGCTGTGCACAGTCTCAGGTGGAGAGAAGATCTAACAAGTAGGATTACATGCAAGAAAAGGACACGCTCTGCAGAGACCAGAGGCAGCAAAAACACGGGGCAAGTTGGTGTTTTCCCTGCACTGGGGAAGCTGGCCTGGGTGGCCTTCCCTACATTGTGTCTCTGCACCAGGGACAGCCAGCCTGGGTGACCTTCCCTAAACCACGTCTCCAGTGGCTGCTCGCTCTGCCCGTGTCTGGCTTGATGTTGTTTCTGGTGGGAACTGCCTCTGCCTGAAACTCAACTGCCTGCCTGACTCCTGTGCTGGCCTTTGCTTCCCTCTGTGATCAGGGCCCTCTTCTCGCCTGTGCGTCCTGCAGGCCACAGTGACCAGTAGCCATGTCCCTCAGCTTCTGGTTCAGCTTTTCCAGCTGTTTTGCCCTGGGCAGGTTTGCCGCCCTCAGCCTGGCTGGCAGGCTGGGCTGGAAGGTTCTCTGCTGTCTTGGGAGTGCTCTGAGCTTGCAGGACAGTGAGCAGCATCCCTGGAGGCCCTGCTGGGTCCTCTCCTACCTGTGCCAGCCCAAACTGTCCCCAGGTCATGCCAAGGTGTGCCGGGGCCCAGTCACCCTTGGTGGATAGACATCACAGCCCTGGAACCTCCTGGTCTTGTCTTGGAATGAAACAGCGGGATTCCAGGTCCCGTGAAGTTCCTGTGCATCTCGGCTTCTCCTTGCGGATCGAGCTCTTCCCCCAGTGATTTCTCTTTCTTATGGTGCAAAGCCTCCTGTGACTCGTGAAACAAGCAGGTCCCACCTTCCAGATGCTGTGGAGGGAAAGGGAAAGATCCAGAGGGAACTGTGTGTCCAGGGACCTTCCCCTGCTCACAAAAAGCCACCACAATCTCAGAATAGCCCCAGTCAGGTCTACTAAGAGGCGTGCGGCTCCAGGTGGGAAATCCCCACATCTGATGTCAAAAGAGAACGCAGGGACTTAGAGTTGGGTCTCAACATAACTTCAGACCAAGAGTAATACAAATAAGAGAATAATTTTGCTGTGATGGACGTGATTCTTGGGATGAATGGTCTGAGGTCAGGCTGCTCTGCTGAGGGCAGCTAGCCCTGCAGGAGGAAGCGATGTTCCTGACACTACCCAAAGTAAAATCTGTGTGAACGAAGACTATGTTTGAGGTGCATTGCTTCTTTCTCTTTGCCAGAAGGGCCACCTCTGCAGCCTGCCTGGACTTCTAGCACGTTGCTCAGAAACCCTTCCTTTGGGGAGCCTGTTCCAAACCTTTGAGTCCTCAAAATTGGTACTGTCTGCCATTTTCCATGGCTTCAGGGAGATTTGATATAATTCTGCTCTTCAAACTTTGACCACGTTACAGCCAGGAAGCACAGGGTTGGCATTTGAGACAAGTGCATGTGGAGCAGAGCAACCCCGTCACCTGGGGACAGTCAGCAGGAGTCTGAGGGCCCACTGATGGACCGCTGTCCCTGGGCCTATATCCACATCCCCTCTCTTCACAGAAAAAGGGGAAAGCCCCCCTTTATTCCCAAAGGTGCCCTCGGGTTAGACAAGGTCCATTTTATAGGATCAGCTGGTCATTTCTGTGCTCTTGAGCCTTTGGTCTGACTCTTTAGGAACTCAGGCTGGTGAGGTTTGATGCTGTGTTTTACTGAAGAAGCAGGAGCCATACTCGCTCCATCAGGCAGGGAAGCGCCAGGCCTAAGAGGGCAGACTCGGGGGCGACCAGCACAGTGGCAGGTGGGTGGCTCCCTCTCCTGTAGCACTCTGAGCGCCACCCCAGCTCCAGGCTGCCTGCACTGCTGTCGCCTTCCCTCCAGCCCCAGGAGCTCAGCTGTGGCTGATCCCCTGTCCTGGGGCCTCAGTTTCTTTGGATTCAAGAAGCAACCATTTCTGGTCTGCAATTCTGTCAAGCTGCAATCTTTTCTGGTCTGTAAATTGCTGACGTACCAATGCAAGAAACAAAAGTGATATTTTTCCGAATTTGAAAAGCTTTCTCACATTGAAAACTTCAAAATGTCTGGAGAGAGGATGGATAATGGGTCCCAGGTGCCATCCCTCAGACCCAACAGTCACTAACTTCTGCCAGTTGGGCATCTTTACCCCTCGCCACTGATGCTTTCCTTGGATTGACTTGAAAGACGTGCTGCTGAATGAGAAGCCAGGCTCTCCAGGTTGCACGCGCTGTGATTCCAGCTAGTGACTTTCCGCCAAAGTCAAAAACAGTGGAGAGCCAGCCCCTGGCTGGCAGGGATTAGGGTAAGTCTAAGTCCCCTTTGTTTCTTCTGTGACCAAAAGACCCGAGAAGAACAATTTTAGATCAGTAAAAGTTTATTTGGGACTCACAATTTCAGAGGATCAGTTCATAGATGGCCGAACCTTTGCTCTGGGCCAGATGAGGCGGCACATCTTGCGGAGAGCCGTAGAGGAGAAAGCAGCTCAGGACATGGAAACAGGAAGCAGAGAGAGAGGGAGAGAGAGCTCTAACCAGGACAAAATATAACCTCACAGGCACGCCCCAGTAGCCCATTTCCTCCTGCTACATCCCACCTGCCTATAGTGACCACCCAGTTAATCCATTCAAGTGGATTAATCCACTGCTTAGGTTAAAGTGCTCACAATCCATTCACCTCTGAAATTTCTTGCATTTGCACACTTGAGATTTTGGGGGGGGCAACTGTGTCTAACCCATAACAGGGCAGGAGAGATGTTTCCGTTACCAAGGGGGACGCGGGGCGGAGGAGCTTCTGGGAGATACAACTGCACTGGATCCCGACTGTGGTGACGGTCACAGGAATCAACAGGTTGTAATCTCAGACAAGGGTCCACCAGAATGTGGGCATACATCCATTGACCCATACGCACGTAGACCTACACAGATGGCATCCTCGTGGGAGACTGTGAAACCACCAGAACGCAGGAAACACCGAAATGGATACGTCTACATGGACAGCACCGTGCAGGGCTGGAACCTCGTCTCCCATCTCCTCTCAGTGACTCGGCCTGTTGCAATCGGCCGCCCTCGTCCACTTGGCCTCTTCCTCCCTCCTCCATAGACAGGCTCAGGGGCTAACCCGGTGACTGATTTTAAGAATGAAGGAAGCTGAAGCCAGCCATGTTAGCATAGCCACCTCGGAACACTGCCTGCTCACACAAAGTCCAGTGCCACCAGGAGGCTGGCCATGGGTGAGCCGCCTCGCTCAACCCAGCCTCTAGTATCCCACAGGACTTTAAGCCCTTCCCCTCTGGCCAGCAGGCAGGATGCCAGAGGGGGAAGGTGACCAGGACGTTGCTGTGGTCCTGGAAATACGTTGCTTTTGCCTGTAGCCCTTGGACTGACACGCCACCTGGCTAGAGTGACTGAAGGGCCACAGACATGGGAGGCCTGGCTGGATCATGAGGGATGAGATGGGCCTGTGCCCGGGTCTCTTGTCCATCCTCATGACTGAACACGTGACCCTCAGAGGCAGGTGGAGGAGCCCACCTCCACCCTCCACCGCGACCTCACTGGTGGTGCGCTGTGTCCTGGACGGGGGATTCTGCTCTGGAGCTCCGGGGACACCGGCATGGGAGGCTGAGCCCTGATGTCACATCCCTGTATGTGGACACTTCTTCCCTGGGGTCTGGTCCGCTGTGTGGCTGTCTCCAGCAGGCCTGGGGCTTGCAGGAAGACACGCCCTTCACCAGGTTGTTCTGTGCGACCTGCTTGCTCGCCCGTCCTCCTCTGGAGGTCTGAGGAACTATGATTCCACCTGGATGTGTGAACCAACCGTGCTCCCAAAGTCCCTTCCCGTGACCGTGACCTCCTTTTGGTCAGCCTGCCTCTTGGAGGGGCCTTTTCCTGAGGCCTCCCTCCCCGTGCCCTCGCCCCACCGCCTGTCCCTCTCCAGCCCCTCTTGCTGCCCTGTCTGAACACGAGTTGGCCCTGCCTTCCCCACGTGGCTGTCCCTGCCTCAGCCCCCGCACTTACCATGCTCAACACTCCTCCGGGGCAGGTAGCCCCTGCTCTGAGAGCATGTGGAGCCGTCCCTGCCGGGTGGGGTCTCATGCCACCACCTCGCCACCTACAGAAGGAAGAGCATCCAGCCTACGAAGCAGAGGGGCCCACAGCTCCTCCCGTGCTTCTTGCCCCCGAAACCAGTGAACTCCCCAAATCTGCGATGGGTCTCACACATGGCTTCTGTCCTCTGGCTTTGAAATGTCTCATCCACTCTCCTCCACATACTTTTTCTTAGCAACCTGTCTCCCTCTTTTTGTGTTGAGATTTCAAACATTCTGTCATTCTTTCATTTCCCTTCCCTGGTTCTGTACTGGTGGCTTGAATGACTGAAAGGAGCGTAGAAGAAATGGAAGAGAAATTTATAGTTGGGACAGCAAATGGGAAGACTAGAGTCTTTGTGTAGTGTGTAATTATGGCTGCTTAGTTGTGCAATACATGTTCAATAAAGGACATTTATTGAGGGGTTGCTTTGTTTTAGGTCATTAATGAGACCCCAGTTCTGCATTCAGGTTTTAAAGTCTAGTGGATGCAACAGAAGCATGAGAAGAAATCATAATGTTAAATAGTAGTATAATAGTAATAAAATGGTAAATGCAATACCTTATCTCTGTGTGTATTAGAGATGATCAGAGAAAGAAGGTGTGAGTAGACTGAAGCTGAGGTATAGAGAAGATGTATGGAATGGAGAAGTCGTTTTCTTGGAGAATAGAGAGAAAGCTTAAGAATAGGGGAAAACAGTGGTCAGAGGAAAGGAACCTAGAGCAGTATGGAGATGATCCTATAGGAGGAAGCAGGTGACCAGAGGCAGTGGCCACAGATGATAAGAATGTGAGGGACAATCTAGTTAACTGATGTGACCAGTTCCACATTAACTGTGCTGCTTCATTCAGGAAGAGGCCCACCTGCGGTCCTGTTGCTTTGGGACAGTGATGCACAGAGTGATTGCATGGGAACAGGCATTCCTGAAACTGCTTGGGCAGTGTCTCCGAGAAGGGTGTGGTAGTGGGTGACTACCAGGTCGGCTGGAATGAATGCTAAAGTAGAACCAGGGGCTTTGATAATGCAGAAGGAAGAACTAACTTGGTGGAAAGGCCCTGGGTGTATTTTATTGAAGAGTATTGAAATTTGGGGAGCATGGGGACCTAGGGGGACAAAGCCAAGCAACAGGTGAATGAAGGCACATTCTTAAGTGCAGTGTACACCCAAATACATAATAATATGATTCTGGGAGTTTGAAATATATAGTAAGAAGTGGTGGGGGTGTCCAAACCAGGAGAGTCCCCTTAAAGAATCACGTGCAAGAGAAAAGAACTAGTAATTCTTTTCCCACACAGTACGCTGTGAGTATATTCCTTTTTGTACCCTTTTGGTTTCTCTCAAGATGCATTTCCTTAGTTTTGTTTTCTTGTTTGTTTTTCTGCATATTGAAAGTTATCAGTCCTCAAGATTTTTGTCAGTACTGTACATTTTCTTAGTATTGCAAGTCTTTTTGATAGCTTTAAATTTCCTTCATTTTTTCATCTTTGTCCATGATCCTCATTTCTCTTGCACTGATTTGCTTGTGTTGATTTTTAGGCTTGTTATGTGACCATCACCTTCAGATGTCCCTCATTTATTATCCTGGCAATTTCCTTCAACTTTCTCTTAGGTTGGATTCCTTGTTTTCTGTTTTATGAGTTCTTCTTTCTGATTTCCTTCCCTCATTAGGTGGACATGCTTCTCAGTAATTTACTGAGAAGGAAAGGTAACTTTAGAGGTATCCATCCCTGAAAGTTGTTTCATTCCTTTCTCATTCTTGCCAAATACTTTCATACAAATTCTAAAATACGTGATTTCCCTTGAGAAATTTGGAAAGTCTTGTTTTATGACTGTTTCCTGAGCTTATTTTTCAATTTCCTGTGCTTGTATGTGGCATTTTCTGTTCTGGAAGTTTTGTGGATCTCTTCATGCTAATACCTTGATGCTGATGTTTCATTTCATTTTATTTTTCTTTATTTTCCTAAGGAATTAGGTTGTCATTTCAACTTGGAAACACTGATTCTTTGTCTTGAGAAATTTAGTTGCATTCATTAATTTTTTATGTTTTCTAATTTTTATTTTTATTTTTATTTATTTATTTTTTGTAGTTCTGGGTATTGAATGCAGGGCCTGTACTTGGGAGGCAAGTACTCTACCAACTGAGCCATATCCCCAGCCCCATTAATGTTTTTGATAATTGCCTCTCATTCATTTTTCTCTTATGTTTCTGAAGTTTTATTGTTTGAGTATTCAACCTCTTAAACTGAGCACTTAATTTCTCATTTATTCTCTCCATTTCACTGTTTTCATGTTTCTTCTCATAATGTCTTGCTTTTATTTCATGGGTATAATATCTTCTTTTAGGCTCTGAGTGTAAGTGTAGTCTTGAGTTTTCATCTGCTCTGATATACTAGTTTCATCCTAGTCCTATTTTGTTTTTATTTCTTTTATCCTCTTTTGTCAGTGGCTTTTCAGAATTTACAATGATCTCTTGTTGATTATTCATATTCAGGAAAGACTAAGATACTGATGGGAAGTTCTGTGTGGGGCAGATGAGTCAACCAGAGGCTTCGTTCTAGGGTAGCTGGATTGTTGAGTGGCCCTTTTGTTTGTCAATGGGGTGAAGAACCAAATTTCCTTGTCAGTTGATCCTTTTTCTTGGTTAAATGGTCCCCCAAGAGAGGAATTCCCTCATCTTCTGACAGTCATGATGGGGGGAAACAACAGATGTCATCTTTGGGTCACAGCAGGTGGCGAGTCAGGCTGGAATCTGTTCTTTCGTTATGGAGACTCACTTCATCATCCCATTTCAGTCTGCTGTGCTATCACTTCTCTGCATTATGTCCCATTCCTTCAAGTTCTCCTCTCCTAGAGCTGTGCTGTTCATCTGTGGCTAGTGCATGTGCTGTGTGATATGGTCACTGGATTTGGAAACTTAATATGAAAAAAAGAATGCAAACATATTATGGATAATTTTTACATTGGTCCCATATTAACATGGTACTATTCCAGATAATTGGGTTAAATAAAAATGCTATTGAAATTAATATCACCTGTTACTATTTTTTAATGTGACCACTAGAAATGCCAAGTGACTCAGGTGGCTTACTTTCTGCTGCTGTTGGCTAGAAGGGTTGTTGACTTAACTGCTCTTCATATACCTTTCAATCAAGTCTCCATTTTTTAGATCTACCTCTCACAACATTCACCTCTTCAGACAAACCTGGTGTCTTTTGATTCCTGGATTTCTCTTGGATTTTGTGGCATGAATTTTGTTTTTTAATTCACTCTCCACCTTCACAGGTTTAGTGTTCTTCCTTGACTGTCAAAAGTCTATTCCAGGACTGGGGCTGGGGCTGGGGTTCAGTGGCAAAGCACTTGCCTAGCACATGTGGAGCACTGGGTTCTATCCTTAGCACCACATAAAAATAAACAAATAAAATAAAGGCATTCTGTTCATCTACAAGTACAAAAAAATTTAAAAATACATATTCCAATCTGCTTTTTATATTATAAAATTCTTTCTCTTGCTTACTGTATTTCCTTTTATCCCTGTTCTTTTAGACATATGCCTTTTCAAAAAATTTTTATTTTTAAAGGGTCTTTAGGAAAGATCAGAGATAGTCAACTGATAGTACATATATTTGAACTTTATAAACAGAAAGTTGGTTATGTCACAGACTGCTTAAACACTTTACTGTCTCTTCATTGCAGAAAATGTAAATTTAGACTATTCTGACTACTTATAACCATTCCTCTGAGTTTACTTTTGCTATTATGCTGCACACAACCAGCTTTCAAATCTCAGTGGCTTAGAAGAAAAGTTTATTGACTGCCCATATCATACTTTGTTGCTAATTTGTTTAGGGCTGTACTCTAACTTGTTATCTGTACCATGTCATTTTTAAAAAATTGATGGACTTTACTTTTTAGAACATCTTTAGGTTTACTGAAAAACCTTGAATGGAAAGTACAGAAATGCTGAATATTCTGCCTTCTTCCTTTCCTCTGTTTCCCCATGCCCATCCCTTATCCACTCCCTCTGTTATCATCTTGCATTAGTTTGGCACATATGTGTAATTGATGAGCCAATTTTTATGCATTATTTTCAACTAAAGTCTATAGTTTATATTAGGATTCACTCTTTGTGCTGTATATGTTTATGGTGATGTTATCACCCAGAGACGTTTCCCTGCCCTGAGAATCCCCTGTGCTCACCTTCTCATCCTGCCTCCCTCCCCTACAATCTGTGACACCACTGATCTTTTTATTGTCTTTTATTTATTTTTTTAAAATCAGTGTTCCAGCAGTTGTAGAGGAGGGTAAAGGTCTAGAGAATCTTATTGTGTAAAGAACTTTGGCCACCACCTTGCTGACAGAGAATGTCAAGAGCTTCCTTGAATGACTCTAGAGAACTGCAGTGAATTTTCCTGTCCCATTTGAGCTGCTAGTGAGTGGAGTGAGGTAACATTAAAAACATGAGGCTTAGAACTGTTATAACATTGTGTTAGGAAACTGCATCAAAGACTTTATAAAATTCACAGATATTTAACTTTATCATTTAAAAAATAATTTTTTATAAAGGCAGTAAAAGTTTTCAAAATGGCTATCCTTAATGTATTTACAGTTATCAAGTTAGCAATAACATTTGCTAATGTTTATAATTATTTTTATAAGTGCAGTAACCTGGAATATAACCTTCTTCTAAGGTTAGTTTTGTATCTTTTTTCCTAGGACCAGTGGACATTTCAGTGACACTTGGGCCACAGAAGTTAGGGGTGGCAGTTTTGCCCAGTGACTGTATGTAAAGGTTTGGGGTTATAATACACTTAGGAATGTCTTACAGCTGTAATTAATCATGCAAATTGATCATTGCATCATTTCATAATGCACCCTGTTGACTTCTTACAGTGTCTTGTTACATATGGAAAAGGATCAAAGCAGCGCAAGTTTGTTGTCAACTGAATGAAGATCACTTGAGTGATGGCTTCTGTAATCCAAGTACCAAACCTGAATCTCTAAGACCCTGTGAGCTTCATGCACGTGCTGCTTGGAAAGTAGGATCATGGAGGTCTGTGAGTATATTTAAAGTTTTGACATTACTGCTGTGGTAACTATTTTAGCTTTGCTATTGGATTCATTTTAGTTACCCAAAGACTGTAAATCTCATGTTTTATCATATTTGATCAAACTATAAATATTTTCATGTTCTGTGTTTACATTGGTATCTTTACTATATTTAGAATAGGCATTGTTTAGAAGTTCTGCTGACCAGGCAGCTGGAAATCTGCAAGATGAGCAGTGATCAGACAGATGAGTGTGGGTAGCGTATTGTCCTGTGAAGATTGCCAGAGCTGATGGAAACCTTTTCACCTCTCCCTTCTTTATCTCTTTGAAATGTACTTAATGTATTACGTGAGATATCACCAGGTGGAGTTTGAAAGTATATTGTTTCTATAATTGTATTGACTTTGCCTCCAAAATATCAGGCATTTACTGATAATTTTACATGATAATTTTTAAAGCTATATTAATAATATACATTTCATTGACTTCAGTATTTAGTAATGTCTACATAATATATTTAAATAAGTAGGCATGTTGATTGAATTTATTAATTTTAGATTTTTGAATGTGGCATAAAGGGTTGTACAAAAGATGTACTGAAAGCATATTATTACCTATATATTTGTTAAGAAAATTGAAGTTTATGTAATTTTTTAAAAGCAATGTTTTTTTGATATCTTTTTATCTTTCAGTGCACAGCTACCTGCGGACTTGGGTATCAGATAAGTGCTGTTAAAGGTGTCAACGAGCTCATTAGTGCAGTATTAGATGACAGAGAATGTCAAGGGGCCGTTGCCCAGGTGATAGGCAGGTAAAGGAAACCTCTTTGTGGATTATAAACAAAAATACCTATTATTTAACAAGAGGATCACTAATGTGTTCAAATTATTTTATATGTACTTTTCCCACTTAAACCTCTATGCCTTAAAAATATGTGCATGAGGTAGAATTTATCATTCTTGATTTTGCCAGTCTTGTAGCTTAATCATGAAATATTTTACCTTTTATCTGCTATTGGATCATTTATTTAACTTGTGTATTCCTATTCTTTGAACTGTGCATGTATGACAACATCTATTATTATGAATATTATGGAATCTTAAAGTGTGTTGTGCTTTTTTAAGGTGGAGTTCTGTATTCCTTCAGAATATTTCAGCCTAGTGGTATTTTTGAAGTACTTGGCTCTTTCCCTTTTCAATTATCAGATGCAATGATCCAGACATTGATATTCAGTCTTATTATCCACTGCTAGCACTTGACAGTACTTTGAACATTTGAAAATAAAATTCTTTACATCATCACTTTGTAAATTGGTGTGCAGCTATTCTTGAAGAAGATATGTGACAGAGGCAAAGAAATATCAGATTTAATTAAAATGTGGTTGATTAATTAAATGATGTTCTTTGAGATTGGTTTTTCTTTTGAATAGGACTGTATAGTTACTCCCTGTCCCAATTATCCCCAATATTGGTGCTACTTCCTTACCAGCTATTCCCATGGGAAAAGCAGCACAGTGGAGACATGGTTCTTGGACTCCAGTAAGTGAATTTATTGAAGAGATGCAGTATTTCTTATGGGGGCCTTTTGATATCAGCAGAATGTTTGGGACATATTTGCTTAAGTTAATGTATGTATTCATTCACAGGTATTTTGATGCATTAGGAAGTAATCTTTCACCCTCATCCTAATTCCCTTAACCATAGATGTTGCTCAGAATCATAGGGCTTAGAATTAGGTCACTTCATGGCTAAATCTGCCTTTCCACAGCCTGTGTTTATGTGCAGGAAATTTGAACCTTTTGTACATTTTCTAATCTACAAAATGAGGATAATGATAATTATGTCCTAGGTTGTTATAAGATACCGATGTGACATCAGGCATTTATCAACTTTTACTGAAACTACAGACATTTTCATGTTGCTTTTCTGAACTAAAAGCTTTAATGTATTTAGAATATATAATTTGCTTTAGTCTTAAATATTCGTTAAGTCTTTTAAGATTGATGTTAATGATAAATTAAGATTCTCTTTTGCAGTACCTTCAATTTTGTCATATAACTAAGCATTATTTCAAAACATTATATTCATTCATATTTTTATATCTGTTTGTGAAATTTGTGATCTAAACTGGGATATTTTCTGCCCCATCTGTATTTGACTGAGAAATGAAGCCAGGTGATATTATTCCTAATTTATGTTTTCTCGGGAAACTTGATGTTTTATGAATGTGAGCAACATCTATGGTTAAGGGAATTGGGAGAGGTACTATCTAACCTTTTGATGTTATTTTATTTTTTAAGTGCTCCGTGTCTTGTGGAGGAGTTAATCAAGTCTGCTCTGTAAGCTGTCCTGATGCTCATGATGGAATAGCAGGTGAATCACATTGTGCACAATTGTCCAGACCTGCTGAAATATCTGTGTTTGCTTTAGCCCTTGTGGAGAATGACAAACAGGAAATTGGTCACCTGTAAGTATCCTTATGAGAAAATAGAAGTGAAATGTTTAAATATAATATATGGTATTTTATATAATATCAATGTAGTATATTACATTGTAAATATTGGCTAAATTTCTGGTCAGTGTTCAGCATCCTGTGGCCACGGAAAAGCAACTCAACAAGTTTTATGCATCAACCACCAGCAGCCAATTGATGAGAATTACTGTGCCCTGAAGTTCACCCTTTGGTAGAACAAGAATATAACCTGCCGCCTGCCCACCTTGGTGCAGCCACTTTCCTAGTTCCTCTGAGCGGCCAAGCCAGTTTCCAGGCAGCATTTCCCATTAACTCACAAACCAAAGATAATCAAAATCAGGGGGTCCATCTGTCATTCAGAGGAAACCAATGGAGAACAGGATCATGGGGATCAATAAGCTGTTCTTTATTGAGTTATATTAATTCTATCATTTTGTTATATTTCTGTCATTTTTTATATTTCCTTTAGCAGATCTGTATATAATGACATCAAATACTTTTAATGCTAAGTTTAACTGAAGATGGATAGTTTAAGTCTTAAATGAATTAAGCATTTTTGATGTAGACTGCAACTCCCCTGAGTTCTTACTGAATTTGCAGAATAATGTGATATTTGATTACAAAGGAATGTACTTAAAAACAATCTGATTAGGGTGCATTGTGATAAAAACAAGAGAAAATTCTTTAAGAAGTAAGACTACAAATGTTTATAAAAAAACAAAAATTAGTGTGATAGAAATGGAATAGGTAAAATTGAGTAAACTACCAAAGTTCATATTTTACATGAGAATAATGATACAAATTAAAGAAAAATACTAAGGTAAAATTAGGTAACTTCACACTGTGTTTTGTTTTTTATATCTTCCCAGTTGATCTTAAAACTTTAATTCCTTTTTACTTAACATTTAGGATGAGGGTGAAAGATTACTTCCTAATGCATGCTTGAAAGACTTACTTTTCATCAACAAATTTTAATGATGCCCTCAGTAAAACTTAAGTGTTTTGTCAGATTTTCATGCTTCAGTTTGCTTAGGGTTGAGTCAGGGAGTGATTTCTTCTTTTTCACCATGTGAATTCACACTGTGGAATCCGCAGTTCGTGTGTGTTTCTGTGCTTTATCCTGGCCTGTGTTCTCACAGCCGTGCTGGAGGTCTTCAGCGTAGGGTCGTGGTCTGCCAGGATGAGAATGGACAGAGTGCAAGTTACTGTGATGCACCCTCAAAACCCCTGAAGTCAAAACACTGTGATTCGGGGCCTTGTCCACGCTGGATCTATGGAAGCTGGGGAGAAGTAAGTCAAAACATTCCCTAATTTTGTGGAGAGGTTTACATCTCTGAAGACCTAAAGTGCTTTCATGACATTGAACTAATCTTACTTCACTATCCTGTACTGGTGGATAATTTTACTTCACTCTATATGGAAAGAGGTTTCTTTTCTTAATTGAGAGATCAAATCCCTATTCTTTTTAGTAGTTGTTCTCTCGTGGTGTAAGTCACTCAACTCATTATAGAAAGCATGTAGTCCAGATTATGAATAAAACCTGCTACACTACCCAGTATGTCTGTAAATTACTACTGTCTTTCTAAAATTAGTACATTATTATTCAAATTTCTTAGAAAATTGGATTGATATAAACACAGAAAGCAAGTTTGATATGAAGACCATATTTTATTCCTATTGTTCAGTCATTAATTTGATGAATCTTCTCCTTTAGGTTAGATAGTTGTCAATCGTTAAGACTTTTCATCATGCTCTGGCACTCTTAGGCACTGTAAATGTAAAGATAATTTCTAAAATGGTCACTTTGAATATTTATCCCAACCATATCTTTGGTGGGAAAGAATAGGAAGCAATGATGTATGTTCGTTATGGGTGAAATAATAAATCAGCTGATTTCATTAGTCAAATGTTTTTGCTTAAATATTTTTATTACATAATTTTCTTTGTAGGAAATTCATCGGAAATCATTGTTTACAGGCATACTTTTGGCCAAGTGCTAATAAATATCAAGTAAATTGTAATATACACTTTAGTATTTTCCACAATTCAACTCACTTTATTATTTCTGAATGCAGGTATGTACATTTTCAAAATTGAAATCATAGGAAAAATATAAACAAATAAGAACCTTTATCATTTTGGTATATTTCCTGCTAGATTTTTGCTCTGTGTAGGTTACAGAAACAGATTTATATTATACATGCTGCTTTGCTGTCTATGGTTTTCATATAAAATGTATTGAGTATCTATCCTTGTGTATAAAATTTGACCTGTCTTATTAGCTCTCATGGCTACATAAAAATTCATTGATTAAAATCCATACATTATTTAATTGATCTTCTTTACTTAGGTAAATCAGTTTTATTTCTGGTTTAACAAATAGTATTATTATAGACTTAATGCCTTACTGAAATATTTTCCTACTAAGTTTCAAAAATTGTCAGTTTTTCTAATAACCATGAAATTAAAACATTTTTATTCAGGGATAAAAGTTGACAATTAGAAATAATAAACTTGAAGCTCTAGCATTACTAATTAATTTAAACAATGAATAAAGCAATATAATAGTCTCTTGAAAGTGACATAATTTGATATTTCCTCTTCTTATTTTTAGTGTACACAAGTATGTGCAAGAGGAATAAAATCAAGATTTGTAATATGTCAGTTTTCCAATGGCCAGCTGTCACCAGAGCACAACTGTGAAATCCTAAACAAACCACCTAGTGTGATAGAATTTCATAGCATGCTTTCCCTGATGATGTATCACAGCATTGGAGACCATGGAAATTGGTACAGTAGTATTCTCAATCTTATCGTTTTGTTTTCTTTTACTGTGTGTCTTTCACTTTAATTTCCTTTCTTCATAAATTTTGAAATCAAGAGCTTCCTGGAATGATTCTAGGAGAACTGCAATGAATTTTTCTGTCCCATTTGGATTGCTAGTGAGTAGAGTGAGGTAACATTAAAAACATGAGGCTATTTCTTCTGATCTTTTTTAAAAACAGACCATTGGCCTTCTTGGCTTGTATTATTAAATTTGATAGTTGGAAGAAGGATTGATTCAATTTTAAGTACTATAATATTTAATAGTTTTATAGGTATTTATTTTTTGATATTTGGAAGAAGGATTGATTCAATTTTAAGTACTATAATATTTAATAGTTTTAAAGGTATTTATTTTTAAATGTGAATTTTGACCCATAGCACTATTCCTATGAAAATATATTTCTTCATCACTTCTTTTGTTTGCCCTCACTCTTTACATTTGTATATAATGTTAACACTTTGCTTGTAACAATGGCAAGTCAAGGCTGTCTTACTTGAGCATATAACTGTATGTAACTTTTGTCTGTCAATGTCCAATAACTGATCCAAAACCAATTAACATTATTTTAAAACTTGTTTTTATCATTGTTAAACATTATTTTGTTTGGAAATGTGAAAATTTATATTAAAAAAGGAGAAAAATTACAAAAAATAAATTAATTGGTTACACCACAGAAAACTATGATTTAAATAATAATTTATATGAATATTCACTTTTCTCCACTGTGTGGAGTGACTGTGGTTTAAGAATATTTTAATTTTCTGTGTTGTTCTTTTTTTAGATCCATAGACCAAACTCATGAATATTCCTTATGATGGTTCATCTTCTCTAGTGTTTTACAAATATCCAAACTTTGAAAAATATATAATACATAAGTATATTGAATTATTTTTCTGTCACTTGTGCTGTTTTAAATTATGAACAACTAAGTATATTTCTTTCAAATTAAAAATTGGTTTGAGACTGTATATTTATGAAGTTAAACCATTCTTTAGAAAACAATTATAACTCCAGTTTTACAACTAACCATTTTTCATAACTTTTTATTGGTTCTTTTTAGTTATGTATAACATTAGGATTCATTTTGACATAATTATAAAAACATAGAATACAATTTGCTCTAAGTCAGTCTCCAATACTTCCCCTTTCCCTCCTCCCCCCTCCCACCGTTACCTTCCCTTTAGTAATCTTTCTCCTATTTACTTATAACTTTTTTTTATCAGTGCCTGTGGATATACATAATGGTGAAATTCATTGTAGTATACTTATATATGTACTTAGGAAATTTAGGTCAGATTCATTCCACAATTCTTCCCTTATCTAGTCTCTTCTCCTTCCCCCTCATTGCCCTTCCTCTACTTCACTGATTTTGCTTCTAGTTTGATGGAATACCCCTTCCCTGCCTTTCCTCCTACCCCCTTATTTTGGATAGATTCTACATATCAGAGATTCAACCTTTGACTTTCTGAGTCTGCCTTATTTCACTTAGCACAATAGTCTCCAGTTCCATCCATTTACCAGTAAGTGCCATAATTTAATTCTTGTTTATGACTGAGTAGTATTCCATTATGTATACATACCACATTTTCTTTATTCATTCATCTCTTGAGGGGCATCTAGGTTGGTTCCACAGTCTGACTGGTGTGAATTGTGCTGCTATAAACATTGATATGACTGCATCACTGTAGGATGCTGATTTTATATCTTTTATTCCAAGCAGTGAGATAACTGGGTTGTATGGTGGTTCCATTACTGGTGTTTGAGGAATCTCCATACTGCTTTCCAGAGCAGTTGCACTAATTTGCAGTCCCACCAATAGTGTATAACTTTTTCTCCATGTTCTCATCAATGCTTATTTTTATTATTATTCATAATTGAGATTTTGACAGGTATGAGATGAAATCTTAATGTGATTCTGATTTGCATTTCTCTAATTGCAAGAGATATTGAACATTTTTTCACATTTGTTGTCCATTTGTATTCTTTTGAGAAGTGTCTTTTTAGTTTTTCTGCCCATTTATTAATTAGATTATTTGATTTTTTGTTATTAAGTTTGTTGTGTTCTTTATATATTCTGAATATTAATTTCCTATCTGGTGAGGAGTTAGCAAAGGATCTTCTCTCATTCTGTAGGCTGTCTCTTCATTGCTTCATTTTCTCCTTTGCTGTGCAGAAGCTTTTTAATTTTATGCCATCCCACTTATTGATTTTGGTTTTATTTCTTGCACTTTAGGAGTCTTGGTAAGGATGTAAATGTTGGAGTGTTGAACCTACATTTTCTTCTCTCAGTTGCAGAGTTTCTGGTCTAATTCCTAAGTCTTTGATCCACTGTGAGTTGACTTTTGTACAAGATGAGATATAGGGATCTAGTTTCGTTCTTTTAAATATGGATATCCAGTTTTCCCAGCACCATTTGTTAAAACTAATATCAGATAACTGTATCTAGGTGGATTTGTATCTATGTCTTCTGTTGTATTCCATTGATCTTCATGTCTGTTTTGGTGCCAGTATCATGCTATTTTAGTTACTATTTCTCTCTATTATAATTTGAGGTCCTGTATTGTGATGCCGCCAACATTCACTCTTCTTGCTCAGGATTCCATTGACTATTCTGAGTCTCTTACTCTTCCAAATGAATTTTAGAACTTCTTTTTCTAGATCTGAGAAGAATGTCATTGTTATCTTGATGGGGATTGCATTGAATTTGTACAATGTTTTAGAATATGACCATTTTGACAATGTTAATTCTACCTATTTAAGAACATGGGAGATCTTTCCATCTTCTAAGGTCTTTAATTTCTTCAGTATTCTATACTTTTGATTGTGGAGGATCTTCCATTCCTTGGTTAGGTTAATTCCCAAGTATTTTTAAGGTTATTGTGAGTGAGATAGTTTTCCTAATTTCTTTTTCATCAGATTCATTATTGGAGTATAGGAAAATGATTGATTTGTGTATGTTGCTCTTGTATCCTGTTAGGTTACTAAATATGTTTATCAGCTCTAGAAGTCTTCTGGTGCATTTTGGGGGGGACTTTTAATTATCAACAAACAGATAATTTGACCCTTTCTTTTCCTATTTGTATCCCTTTAATTTTCTTTAATTTGCCTGATTGTTCTGGCTAAAATTTCAAGGACTATATTGAATAAGAGAGGTGAGAGTGCACATCCCTTGTCTGGTTCTTGTTTTTTGAGTAAAAGCTTTCAGTCTTTCTCCATTTGGTATGATATTAGCCTTGGGTTTGTCATAGATAGCCTTTACAAAGTTAAATTTCTCCTGCTGTTCATTCATCATTCCATAGTGTATTATTTAAATCCTAGGTTTTAGAGTGGTTTCTGTTTTTTATCTTGTTTTCTGATTCATTCCATTATGATCTGACAGGATGCAAGGAATTAAATCTGTTTTTATATTTCCTAATATTTGTTTCTATCTTTAGTTTCTCTAGTGTTTTAAACATGAATGAGGGATGTACTTTGTCAAATGCTTTTTCTGTATCAGTTGAGATAATCATGTGATTCTTGTCCTTAATTTTATTTTTGTGTTGAATCACGTTTATTGATTTGTGTATGTTGAATCAGTCTTGTATCCCTGGGATGAAACCCACTTGATCATGGTGCACTATCACTCAATGTGTTTTATATGTGGTTTGCCAATCAGACATTATTACCCTAAGTACAAATATGATTACTCATCAGTGTGATTCTGTAACATGTACAACCAGAAGAATGAGCAGTTAAACTCCATTTATATACGATGTGCCAAAATGCATTCTACTGTTGTGTATAACTACTTAAAACCAATTTTTATAAAAGAATTTTTGCATCTTTGTTCTTGAAGATACTGGCCTAAAGTTTTTTTTTTTCTTGATGTGCCTTTGTCTGATTTTAATATCAGGATTATACTGGTTTCATAAAATGAATTTGATAGTGTTTCTTCCTTTTTTTATCTCATGGAGTAATTTGAGGAGAATTGATGTTAGTTCTTCTTTTAAGGTCTGGTAACTGCTTCAATACATTACTTGATATTAATCTGTTTAAGTTTTCTATGTCCTCTTGGTTCAATTTTTGTACATCCTGTGTCTCCAGGAATTTGTCAATCTTCAAGATTTTCTAGCTTGTTGGAGTATAAATTTTCAAAATCGTTAATTACTGTCCTCTGGATTTCAGTTGTGTCTGTGGTGATATTTTCTTTTCATCTTTAATTTTGTTAATATGGGTAATCTCTTTCTTTTGATTAGTTTGGCTAAAGGTTAAACAATCTTATTTATCCTCTCAAAAACCTCTGTGTTTCATCAAGTCATTTTATTGTTTTTTTCCTCTCACTTTCATTGATCTTGGCTCTGATTTTAATTTTTTCTGTTTTTGACTGATTTTGGTGTTAATTTGTTGTTCTTTTAGAGGCTTGAGGTGCAATGTTAGATTATTTATTTGCTATCTTTCTATTTTTTAATACACAAACTCAGTGCTATAAACTCTCCTTTTAGAACTGCCTTCACTGTCCCAGAGATATCGATATGCTGTATCACTCTTCTCATTTGTTTATAAGAATTTTTAAAATTTCTCCCCTGATTTCTTCTGCCATTAATTCATAATTCAATAGTGTATTATTTAAATCCTAGGTGTTAGAGCAATTTCTGTTTTTTATCTTGTTTTCTAATTCATTCAATTGTGGTCTGATAGGATGAAAGGAATTGACTCTATTCTTTGTATTTCCTAATATTTGCTTTTTGCCCTAAAATGTGATCTATTCTAGAGAACATTCCATGAGATGTTGAGAAGAAAGTGAAACCATTCATGGATAGATGAAATATTCTATAGATATCTGTTAGGTCCATTTAATTAATAGTATTTTTTAGTTCTGAAATATCTTTACTTAGTTTATATCTGTATGATCTATCTTTTGAGGACAGAGGTGTGTTGAGATCACCCAGTGTTGTTCTGTAGTGGTCTATTTGATTTTTACTATTGAGAAGGGTTTATTTTATGTATGTAGATCCACCATTGTCTGGGGCATAAATATTTGCAATCATTATATTTTGTGGGATGATTCTTATAACCAGTAAGCAGTGACTTTCTTTGTTTCCTCTGATTAACATTGACTTGACATCTACTTTGTCTAATACAAGAGTAGCTACCCTATTTGTTTTTCTAGTACTATTTGTATGGCATATGTTTTCAGCTCCTTTCACCTTCAGTCTCTGACTGTCTTTGTAAGGTTAGTCTCTTGCAAACACAATATTGCCGAGTCTTGTTTTCAATCCAATCATTCAATCTATGTCTTAAGATTGAAGAGTTTAGAACTTTTACATTCAATGTTATTATAGAGAGAGTGTTTTTATTTCCTGCCTTTTTGACTTATCTCTAGGCTTCATTCAGATTTGATTGTCTTTTAATTGACTATTCTAGTGTAATTCATCCTATGCTGGTTTTCATTTTTATTTTTCATTTCTCATTCATGAAATATTTCATTGACTATTTCATAGTACAGGCTTTATGATTATTAATTATTTTAGTTTCTGCTTATCATGGAAGGTTTTTATTCCATCTTCAATCCTGAGGATCATTTTGCTGGACATAATAATCTTAGTTGTCACCCATTTTCTTTCAGAGTGTGGTATTTATTATTTCAATCCCTCCTTGTTTCTAGGGTCTGGAATGAGAGATCAGTTGAAATCCAAATTGGTTTCCCTCAATGTGACCTGCTGTTTTTTTCTCGAAACTTTAAGAATTATATTCTTATTCTGCATGTTAGACATTTACATGGTACTGTATCTCAAATGAGATTGTCTTTGAGTCTATGAATTTGAATTCTATATACATCTTGTATTTGAATTTCCATCTCATTTCTAAGATTTAGAAAAATTTCAAGTATTATTTCATTGAAAGGATGATACATTACTTTAGTTTACATTTTGGAACCTTGACCTACCAGTGATTCTTAAATTCGAACCCTTGATGTTATCCCATATATCTTGAATATTCTGGTCTTACCATTTTTTTATGGTTAACATTATTTTCAAGATTATGTATTTTGTCTTCAATACCTGAAAATCTATCTTCAAAGTTGGTGATGCTTTCCATTTGATTTGGTTTATTGAGTCTTTCATTTCTAGGATTTCCTTTTTTTTCAGAATCTATCTCTTTATTGAAATTATCTTTCACTTTCACTTTCTGTGTTTTCTAATTTCACTCCTGACGTCTTCTTTTAGCCTGCTGAACAACTTAACCATGAACTTTCTGAATTCTTTTTCTGACATTTCCACTGTTGGGTCAATGGAGTCAATTGTTTACGTGTTATGGCCTATTTGGGGTGGTTTGCTCCCGTGCTTGTTCACATTGCTTGTACGTCTAACCATCTATTGAGATGGGTATTGCTTCCTTTTATAGTGTGACTCACTCTTCATAAATACAACAACATCTATGCATTATTCGAAGAAAAGCCAGTGTTTGGTTGAGTATCCATAGTTGCTGATTATCCTGTGGTTCTTCGACCAGTTTTGGTTGAATGGTGTTAGGGGGAAAGGGTCCATTTTCAAAACCATTTTATGCCTTCATTTTAAAAATGAATGGTTGTGTGCTATTGGAGTAATGGAAAATATTTTTTCTCCATCAGGTCAAATACAGGAATCCCTCTGCCCATGCCCCACCCCAGGGCTGTCAGAGAGCTGTCTGCTGTCCCACATGCGTCTGTTGGGACAGAAGGAGAACTGCTGGGAAGGAGGGTTCCTGCTGAGTGACATCTGAAGGCGGTGGCAGTTTTGGGCTCAGGGACCCTGTCTTCCTGCACTTCCTCTGGGAACACTGGAGCAGACAGCTGCTAAGAACACAGTGTGGGCACCACCCAGCGTCTGACTGAGGGCTTCAGCAGGGCAGGCTGGGAGGGACTGGTGTCCTGCCTACACAGTCCTTTCCCTTGGTATTGAAGCCAGAATAACGCAGCTCATGTGCTAATAAAATCTGGTTTTATTTATGTTTGGGCTGCTTTCTTTCAATTTTGGTATCAAGATTCTCCACTTTTTAAATTGCGTCTTCATTGCTTAGCTGTTCTGGGGACAATAGTAGGCCTCCTGCTGGTTCCACAGTGTAAGACCTGTTCACGTTTGACCACTTCAGTCCAACATTTCCACTTGCTTTCTTGTTTTACAAAGAGAAAATAATCCCCACCCCTCCACTCAAATAGAATCATCTGCTAACCAAAGCTCATGAGTGGACTGTCCACTGGGTATTCACAGTGAGAGCTCCTTCCCTTGCTGACTCTGTGATCTCCTGGTATTAGGTCTCTACCCAGGAACTTGTGGCAATTTTTTTTCATTTTTTGAAAATTATTCACCTGAATGATTCAAACTTTTCTTGTGACTATAAATTAAAACATCTTCCAATGTGAAGGTCATATTCCATGTGCCCTCATTCTGTGATCTGGCTTGTTTTTCTGAGCTGATTCCGGACATTTGTTGTTGACCACAAAAACTGACACAATACCGGAGCATCCTGCCCTCAAATAAGACCTGACTCCACAGAAATATCCCACTTCCCCAGAGACTTCCAAGGGGGACTTGAGACATCAATCTGCCTCCTTCCTTCCTCCTCAACAAAGCCCAACACGGGTCCCTCCAGCGTTGGTGTCTCCAGGCCACAGGCTCCAGACATGAGTTGGTAACACTGGGAGGACAGGTGTCTGAGCAGGAGGGATGCGCCCCCAGGCAGGGATCTCTAAACCCCAGTGACCCACAAGCCTGTGCTTGGCTGTGCAGCTGGCACCTGCCTTTCCACACAGCCAAGCGGACAGCCCCAGGTTCTAAAGAGGATCCCCACTTTCCAAGGGAGCTGTCTCCAGTCCATCTTAGGTCAAGCAGTGGACACGCCGGTGCCGGAGTGTCCAGTATCCTTAGTTGATTTTAGTGTAGAACTAAGTTCATGTTAGATAAGTACTCAGTTAAGTGCTCAGCCTGGGCCTGCGCACACACCCCGCCTGTGCTTTCTCCTCCACTCCTGGTTTGTCTCCTCATTTCATGGCACTTGTCAGGCTGCACAGAGGGGCACCCAAGTGACAGGTTAAGGGGGACGTGTGGGGGTGAGACTTGGAGTTGGGGGAGGCGCTGTTCTGGCTGGCCCTGTATTGGCTGGCCCTGTCATGCCCTGGCCTGTCCTCTGCCGTCTCCTGGTGGTTAACAGACACTGTTGTGTTGGGGAGGCCCACTCTGTCATGGAACCATGGATCCTGAGAGGGATGGCAGGGACTCTTCTAATTCCAAACACCACTATGTCCTCAGCCTTAGCTGGTCTCACGGTGCCCAGGGTGGCAAGGACAGTCCCCCTAGCTTAGCCTGCATGCCACACGCGGGAGCCAAGGGTACCAGCTGCTGTCGTCTGACTCTGGACTATCCTCAAAGTCCTTGTGTTGAAGGCCTGGTTCTCTAACCTGTGTCACTACGGGGAGGTGCTGGAGCCTTTAGGAAGTAGGGCCTGGTGGGAAGTGAGGTCACTGGGGATGTCCCCTGGAAGGGGAAATGGGGCCTAGCCCTCTCCCTGCCTGTGCTTTCCAGTGGCACCAGAGGCCAAGTGCACAGACCTCCTCTGCCTTGTGCTGCTGCCATGATGCATTGTTCCACCACAGGCCCAAAGCAATAGGGCCACATGACTATGAACTGAATCCTCCAAACCTTCCCTACTTATAAGGTGATTATCTCAGGTATTTTGTCACAGTGATGGAAAGCTAACACACCATATGTAATCCTCCCAGAGCCTACAGGGTCCCGCACAGTGCTCTGCTGCCTTTCCTCCCCACTTTCCAACATAGCAAGTCTCTGCCTCTGTGGCCCTGAGAAGCCCTGATGGTGGCACCCCAGGGAACTCCTTCATAAGACACCATCCAGGGGCACGCAGGTCTGCAGGGTATCCCTTCTTGCCTTCACCCACTAGTCACTCTGCGTCCCAGTCACGAGTCCTGCGCAGTGTGCATGCTGGGGGCATGTAAATACATACATGGCAAGTTAGGCTTGCACTCCACATAAACACATGGCCCTCTGCTGAGGGACCTGGGGTGGCCAGCACCATGCCCCTCCACACCCTGAAGCCTCCTCACTTACAGGGCGGCTGACCTCACACCCAAGCCTAATCCCTTAACCCTCATGTCCTTGACTGACAGCACTACCCACCCCTGCAGCTAGTGTGGTGAGAAGTTGCCCACACCATGCCTTGAAAGTGGACAACATGGAGCTGGTGGCCATGCAGAAGCCACTGTGACTGTGAGGAAGGCTCACAGGAGTTGTAGAGACAGTGGTCCTCACACTGTGGAGCGGCCCGACCAAGGTTGGAGCCGCCACCATTACTCCAGTTGTGTGAGAAGCAGTCTCTTCCTGTGGACACTTCCGCTCAGCCTTGCTGCTCCTGGAGCTGATGCAACGTGAACTGCCATGGTGGACACTTGTTTTCCTGATGGTACTCATCCCACGTAACAGGATAAGCAAAAATGCTGAATCATGCAAAGTCCTCCCTGTCTTCATAACTATGAATTTTTTAAAAATTTCTAATGGAGCTGCATTATTTCCTGAATATATTTGATCACATAATTTACTACAACTTCTCAGCAGGAATCCTTTTGGAGCATTTGGGGAAATGCTGTCTTAGTTTAAAAACAGGCTTGGCTCTGAGGAAATGATGGGGTTGGCAAAGCTCCTTCACCATCTGTCCCCTGGCTGAAGGGAGCAGTGGCCTTAGAAAGGCTTCCCACCATGCTGGCCTGTGGCCACCCTCAGACCTGCTTCATGCAGTGAGGCCACAGTGAGGAAGAGGCCCTCCTGGGCTGAGTCTCTGCTGTGCCTCACCTTGCTCTCTCTGGCCTCCCAGCCCCCTCCAAAGCTGGGAAGTCCTGGCCCAGCCTGTCTCATGTGTCAAATGTGAGGCTGGCACCATGGTTCAGCTGGTCTTTGAGGCAGGGACCATCCCCTGTCTCAGGAGCTGTGGTTCCTGATGGGTTGTGGAAATGGCCCCCATGGGCAGTCTCCTGCACAGGCAGCCCCTGACTGACTGGTCTCAGGGCCCCCTCCACCTGCCGCATTTTAAACAAAATTGCTCCAGCCCAGGTCCAGTCTGCTGGACGGGGTTGCAGGAGAGGGACGGCCAGCCACAGCCTCCGTGTCTTTAAATGCCACCTGAGTAACTGCGACCTCCCAGGCCCGACTCGGCATTTTCACATTCAAGCTCTGCAGTGGTCGTACTGATGCTCCTATCCAGCATTTGTACACTTCCTGGGGTCATTCCATCTTCTGGCCATGGCCCTGCTGGTGGCATACACCCGCTCTCTGGCAGAGCCCCTACCACACAGCTTCCCTCACGGGAGTGAGACCACCCCAAGCAGGAGCTGAGGGCCAGGGAAGGGAGCAGCTTTGCACAGCCAGGCCCCAAATGCAGCCAGAGGCCGGCACCCAGCTGGCTCCCGCAAGCCCTCCCTCTCGACTGACTGCCTGGGCCATATTCAGCAGGGCCCTGTCTGGGCTCCATCTATTCTCTGCTGATGGAAACTGGAGTGTGGGAGTGGAGATGTTTTTGAAACAGGGTTTTCAGGTGGGGTCACCATTGATTAACCTTTCTTTATGCCACAGCTGTCTCCTCTGGCCCAAGTCTTGTGACTAATACCTGGTGCATCATGAACCATCATTTGCGAGGTTCGAGTGCTTCTGTGGGATGGGACCCTGCACTTGTGTGGGCTGTGGCGGGATCATGGGTGGTGGAGCATTCACCAGCTATTTATAAAGATAATCGTTGCCTGCGAGGGTTCTAGACACCCACTTGTCCACACTCCAGGGAGGATCGGGGCTCTTTATCATGTCTGGACTTAATAAAGGAGGAATAATGTGAGCTGCAGAGCTGGCTACAATGTGTTTTCTCCAGTAATCCTGTTTCAATTTTCTGCTCAGAATTGTGTCCATAGCAAACAACTTCACTGTGTGGTGCGGCTTGGCTTCTCCACCCCTGAGGACAGAGGAGGGTCACAAAGGATGCCCTTTGCATGTAATCGGATGCAGAATGGGGCAGAGCCCCACTGTCCTTGCTGCCCTTTTGTGAACAAGTCTACTCTCATTCTGGAAACTGTTCCTGATGGCTCCAGCAAACTCTGCTTCCCAGGCCAGGGAGGACTGCCCCAACTCTGAGGCAAACCAGATATGAACCTGACATCCCAACACCCACAGAGAAGCCAGGACAGCCTGCATAGGGGATCCCAGCCAGCCTACCCTGGCCCCGCCTTCTGTAGACCTGTTGAGACCAAGGGACCACAGGTGGATCTGACCACTGCTGTCTAAGTGGTCAGGAACCATCGTGATGGTAAATAGGAGATAAAGCTTTAGTTCCAAAATTGTGCTTTTTCAGGTAAGTTTACATCTTAAATACCCAAGGTGTGTGTAGATGGTTTCCTCAGGGCCCCAAAGAGAACTTTCTCCCACTTTTCCAAATTCCCTGGGTCAGGCACGGGGTTCTTACTTAGTTCTTAGTACTCCAAGCATGCCAACATTTCTGCTCAGGTTAAAATAGTTGTTTGTCATATTAATAGAAATTTATATGTCCACACATATTTTAACATTTTTCTAGGTAATCGATGGAGCCATGTCAGACGTTTCCCCTGGGTCAGTGGAGTCAGAAAGGCCAGCCAGTCTCGCAGAGACACCAATAGGCCAGCACATGTCAGAGGGAAGAGGCAAGGCCCCTGGGCCCCACACTGGGCATTTGCTCACCATGGGCATTTGCTCCAGGCTTCTGCTGGAGTCTTTGTAATTCAAATCCCACCTGGGGCTTGGGGCTGCAGGAGGGATTGAACACAAGAGTGCCCAGCAGGAAGGGGACTGTGGGGCACGACAGTCACTTTTCAATCATACAGTCAGTCATGCCTCAGAGACAGCACCCAGGATGGCTAGCACCCCAGACTCAGAGGCCTGCAGGTCACACAGAGGACTCCAGGGTCGAGGAGGGAGTTGGACAGGTACCAGATGAAGCAGTTCTTGCCTCTCACCTGACATCCTCAAAACCACAGGCAGCTCCAAGTCCTCCTGCTGATCCGATTCTGGGTTCTGGTCCAGCAGGGCCCCACTACAATAACCTAAACCCCCAGAGGCCTGGGGAAGTGACCCATGGGCTGTCGTTCCTCTGAATGAGAGTAGCTTTGTTTCCTAAATCAGCTGTCCTTCCAGAGTTGAAAATGAAGAATCCTCCCCATGGAAGACACTTCCTGCTGGTGATGGGGTCTGCCAGTGTCCTGTGGAGATTGCACAGGGTGTCTTGGGACATGGGGTTCTGGGGACTTCTGAACAGTTCATGGGGCTCAAAGTCATAGTCATTTCTAAGACCAAGTTTGAAAACATATTTGTGTAAATCTGAATGTTCTCTTAAGGCATCAAAAATGACAATTTTCACAATCACAAAAACTGTTTGAAATAGGAGTATGCTACGTACATACAAGGCTGACTTGCTAAGGGAGAGTCAGAGTTTTGGGCACACCCTGATTCTGCTGTGATGAGCCCTAGAAACAGCCTGATCTACTGAGACAGCGAAACCAGTGTCCCTTTGTGATGGACATGTCCATCTGCCCCACGCACTGTGGTGGCCCTGAGTCCCCTGTGGTGGCTCCTAATGTGGAGAAGAACTGAGTTTTAAATTTTATTTGATCACAAATAAATTAAATTCAAATTTAAATTTGAAAAGCCACACATGACTAGTTATGTCCACATTGGGCAGTGCAAAAAATGGGGGGGTAGTTGATCTTTATTTTTTGTTTTATTGCTCTATACAACTCCCCACCACAGGGACAGGAAACCATGTGGAGTAAGCACAGTTATCCTATGACTCAGAACAATCGATTTTTATAACTTGAAAATTTAATGTTAATTTCATATGTTTTCTTTTTCATTGATAGCACAAAAAATATCCCTGGGAACTTGAGATGAGAAAAAGAGAATCCATCACTACCATTTCATTGCATTTGCTGATGTCCGTAGGGGATAGATTTTAATTCAGACATCATCCATTTCTTTTAAAATGCTGTCTCATGGGTCAATTACACATGCAGATGTACCCTCAGAAGCCACAGATCAATATAAAGGCAATTAGCAATATTTTGATCCTTTAAAAATAAAACAGTGAATCCAGTTTTTGAAAAGAATAATTTTTAAAATAAAATTTACTGGATCTTGGCATAAAATGTCAGAGCAACCGCTCGGAGTTGTGATTTATGTCTGTGGAAACCAGCATATCTGGCTATGTGATGCACAGTGCTCCACATGGAAGGAGTCTTAGGGTTGGCTGCTGCAATCCGTGGCCTTGGTGGAAGGCCATGTGGCACTGTGCTCTATTGTGACAGTCTATATTCCAACTTCTGCATCAAAGTCTCAAGGGACTCTCATTGAAAGCACCCAGAAGCCACTCTGGATGCAGGAAGTCATTCAAGAGATTTTACTAAGCAAAGAAGCAGAGTGTCTACCCTCAGGGTAAGAGAGACAGAGAGAAAATGAGAGAGAGAGAGAGAGAGAGGGGGAAGAGAGAGAGAAAGTGAGTGAGAATGAGGAGGAGAGAGAGGTGGTGGAGCCCTTCTTAAGTAGTGGAAGTTCGCGGGCTGACTCTCTAGGTTGTAAAGTGGTGTAGGGGAGGCAGAATAACGGTGGCAGCAAAAGAGCAGATCTGATGCTAAGACTCATGGGGTGGGAGTGACGCTAAACAGGCTCCTGGTTGTGAGATAAGACTGAATTCACCTCCCGTCTGGAGCCCAGGAGACTCTGCTTCCATTTCTGCAGCAGGTGCTGCACCAGCCGGCTTAGCACAGGTCTGCGTGGGCCTGGACAGGGGGAAGCAGGTGAACAGGCCAGTCACAGGAACACAGCTGGGCAACATGGGGCAGGAGGGCAGGGCCTCTCAGCCTACTACTGTGGGTGTCAGGGGTGGAGGGCACCTCACTGGGCCGCCCTGTGTGTGGGCTGCTTCGCAGCTTCCTTGCCCCCCCAGAAACAAGGCACACTTCCCCTGGCCAGGACAACGCACATGAACTCGGACCCTGCCAAAGGTCCCCTGCAGGAATCTGGGTCATGGCTGGTAGGGCTCAGGCTACAAGTCTCCACAGATTGTGAGGGTCAGTCTCAACCCCGCTTTGGCAGAACTGAGGTTTTTCAGAGGTGCACAGTGGAAACCCCCATCTGATGGGCCACATGCTCAAACAAGATGCGGTGGGAAGGAGATCAGGAATGATGTCATCTTCTCCTGCAGGACCTTATGAACAGTCAATGTCTCTGCACACACACACCCAGAGAACCTCGTAAAGTTTGATTTTCCATTTTTTGGTACTGGGGATTGAACCCACAGGTACTTAAAAACTGAGTCACATCACCAGTCCTTTTTTTTTTTATTTTGAAACAGTGTCTTTCTAAGTTGCTTAGGGCCTCCATGAGTTGCTGAGACTGGCCTTGAACTTGCAATCCTCCAGCCTCAGCCTCCTGAGTCACTGGACCTACAGGCATGTGTCACCATTTCTGGCAAGTTTAATTTTAATACTATGGAAGAAGTATATACAATGTACTTGAATTATTAAACTAATTTCAAGGAGAAACAACTTCTTCACCTTTTGACCCAAACCCTTTAGGCATATCCCAGTCAGACCCACCCCTGGAGGCGTAAGGTCATCACCAGTGAGTAGTAATGACTGTGCTACAGATATGGTTGAGCACAGTGGAAGGGGATCTCACCTCCCCATGATGAGGTAGCATCACCCTCTTGCAGGGTGTGGCTGGTCCGCTGAGCTGTGGGCTGGCTCTGGTAGAAGTGCCCTTCAGGACCGATGACCTGCTTCTTCAGTCCTTGGGTCTCTGAACTACTGCTTTAAATGTGGTTGTTGAATCAATACATAATTTTGCCAGTGCTAGAGCACTGGGCCTCCCTGCACCCATCTGAACATCAACAGGTGCTCAGAACCGTGAGACCAAGGGACCTGTCCTTGACCATGAAGTAGAATTGCTGCAGCAGGCTTTGCAGACTGCGGTGGGCACAGGAGCCCACCTGGGAGGCTGCAGCAGGGCGGGAGCCTGGGGCACCCCAGAGTTTGGCCTTCTTGCATATTTTGTGGTATCCATACAGACTATTTAAAAGACCACCAGGATGAAGCCACCAAACCTCAGGGACACAGTGTCAGAGAGGTAAGGAAGGAACCTGAGTAAAACTGGGATTCCAGCCAGGCAGGTTGGGCCTGGGTGGACCTGACCCAGAGGGATGCCCTGCTACCCACGCTCTCAGACCACGATTATGCCTTAAAACTGAAGAACTGTTTTCCTAAGAGGCTTTTGTGGGAGGCACTGTTCAATAATAAGATAATAAAATGTTTGAATGCCAGTGTCATCGAAGGCCGATAGCAACAGATTTTGTTCTTCTCTTGATTTTATTTTTATAGACAGGATAAATTAAATTACACCAGCTCTCTGCTCAACAGCCTTCAATGCCTTCCAACTCAGACCACACTCTCCCTGAGAAGGACCAGCTGAAGGGTGACCCGGTACAGAGGTGACCTTCCTTACTGGCATGCCTGACAGGCCACAAGGAGAGAGGGGATGCTGCCCTTGGTTGACCTACCATTAGGAAAGTTGCAGGGTTCCAATCAGTAAATCACAGGTGGACCTAAGGTCAAGGCCACATGATCTAGGACATCTCCCAGGAGATTTGGGCTTGAATGGAGCAACCCAACCCTTCCCCACCACGGCCCCCAGTTCCAACACAAGCCAGAGAAGACTTCTTGCAGTCTGGCCAGGACTTGGAGTTAGCAAACTGTTTAACAACACCCTCACTTCTCATTGGTAAACATGGCGTCTACTGATATATATTGAGGAACTTAGTGGTTTCCTGCAGTGTTTTCTGGTACATTACCTGAACTCAATGCCAATGCACACATGATGCTGCATGGCCACCTAGCATTGCACCCCAGCATTCTGCCACCAGCCATGGGCGTTGCAACAATAATTTGACAGGTGTTAAAAAAAGAATAAGCCCTTTGGTGCAATTTTTTTAGTCTATTCATCACAGTCTTTGTTGTTGGAGTAGAAGGAATGAAGATGTACAATTTAACCAGTATGTTTACACGCATCCAACAGATAATTTTCTTTTGGAGATTAATTGAATTACACCTATAAAATACTTATAATGTATTCTTATCATCCAGAGATGATTTTGAGTAATTGGGAGATGATGTTTCTGCTACTATGAGAAGATTGCTACCACAGCTCAGTGGCAGCGGGGTGCCCTGGCACAGGACAGTCTTGGTTTTTGCCAGTGTCCTCTTGGAAGGTGTCTCAGTTCTGAACTCCCATGTTCTAATGAGAAAGGCTCCTGTTCCTGCTGTGCTCTGCCTGTGCCTGAGTTCTTCCTACATCAGCACAGGGGCAGGGAAAGCAGCCACCTTGGGGGATGGAGGTGGCTGGCTATTCCTCAGTCCACTGCCAAAGCTGTATCATCTCGGGGAGCCTGCCTCCACATGGCCCCTTCCTCTTCATGTCCCTGTGGGGCTGGAGATGTGGGAACTGAGCAGACCCCCTGCAGGTCCAGGGATGAGGGTCGGGGTGCTGGCAGTGGCGTGCTGGAGAATGTTTATCAACCGGTGCTCAGAAGACACCACAGGACTGAGCACAGACAGAAACGGAAGCAGGAAGTGACTGCCCTGATCTGTGGGAATGGCCAGCTCCGCTGTGAACACATAGTGGCCGACTGCAGGGGGCCAGGTGACCCATGACTGGGGGGCGGGGTGGCCCAGTGTCAGCTCTCCTGACCCACCTGGCCATGAGCACTGTGTCCTGCAGCCAGTGCCATTGCCAAATATGACATGTGCCAAAACGCGAGCATCCACTCTACAGCTTTGGAGAAGTCAGCTTTGCCGTGGCTACAGCACCTGCACAGTCGCCACCCACCATGGCCTTTGAGCCAAAACATAAACTTGGCTCTCATCAGCACCACAGGGTTATGTCCCTCAAGCATTTGTGATGAGTGTCCTTGTCAGGTGGGATCCTCCATTGTCCTGGGTTGGGATGTCTTGTCTGACAGCAGAGCCCCCTAGGTCAGGCTCTGTGCTCCTCCTGTGACTAGTATTGGCCATCCCCTGCTCCATCCCTGACCCTCAGAGCAGCAGAGGGCTCCCGGTGGTGGCTGGCATGTCACCTGGAAGGTGAGAGAGAGCATTCCTGGAACAGAAGCTCTTTACTTTTTTTTTTTTTTTTTTTTTTTTTGCGTTACTGGGGATCGAACCCAGGGCCTCATGCTTGCAAGGCAAGAACTCTACCGACTGAGCTATCTCCCCAGCCCTCAAGCTCTTTACTGAGGGCCACCCAGTGTCAGGGTGATGACGGGTCCAGGTGGGGGACACATTTTGAGGCAGTCCACAGGGTGAATGTGTTGCGTTTTACGAGGGGCAGACCACAGAAGAACCCACAGGAGTTCTGTGTCCAGAACAAAGCTGGGGCAAGCCCCAGAGAGCAGCAAAGCAGAGAGGTGGGTGCAGGGCCATGTGCACTGCTTATGGGGAGGCTGTGGAGGGCCTCACTCATGGAACAGCAGCCAGGGCTGGGCTCATGCTGAGCCCAGCCCTGGCTGGAGGTTGGTAACCTGGAAAGAGCAAAAAGCAGAGGAGAGAAGCAGTTGAGCTGACGTGGCAGGGCCCCACAGGCCACGCTGCAGACTCTGGTGTTTAATCTGAGTGGAATGTGATGTCCCTGCAGGATTTGAAACCAGGGGCAACAACATCTGTGCAGGGTGGTATGGGCTCCGATCTCTGTGGGAGGGGCTAGGTCCTCAGAGGACCTTGGAGGTGGGGGTGGTGGAGAAGGCAGGGCTGAGGCTTGGAGGGAGGCCACAACATGGGTGTAGGGAGCATGCACAGCTGAACAGTGCAGCCTGTGCTTCAGGCCAAGGCCAGGGACAGCCATGTGGCAGAAGGTAAAGGAGGACATGGGAGAGCAGAAGCTCAGGGCCAGCCAGACTGGGGGCACTAGTGCTAGAGAGCAAGGCAGGTGAGGTGGCATCTGGCACTTTCTAATGAAAGGTGTGGGGGTGGGGAATATGGAGACATTTCCAGGCCAGGCTGAGCTGGTTTCCGTGAGCTGCACACAGACACATAGGCAGAGGAGCCTCCTATCAGGTGAGGGCAACTGGCTAAGCTCCTGCTACCCCATGAATGATCTAGAAACTTCCTGCTCCCATTAGCAGATGGGAACAGAATGGTCTGGACAAGGGAAGAACCCCAACCCCAAACATCACCATGGCCACATTCAGACTCTGGCTGTATTGTAAAATAACCTATTCCTCAAGTAACTAGTGTGCACACATGACTGAGCAGCATGAATAGAGAGAGAGCACAACATCCTCGCAACAGCATGGATGAGAAGTCTCTGCATCCTGTTCAGCCCAGAGCAGAGGACCTCAGATTACATAAACCAGTCTGTTTCCTGCTCTTGCCTGTGTCTGAATGCTGTAGCCAACAGACCTCTGCTTCCTATGACAGGATGTACTGGGCCTCTACTTCCTGGGACAGGAGGTACTGGGCCTCCACCTCCTGGAACAGGAGTTACTGGGTCTCTGCTTCCTGGGACAGGAGGTACTGGGCCTCCACTTCCTGAGACACGAATAATGGTCCTCTGCTTCCTGGGATGGGGGTACTGGGACTCTGTTTCCTGGGACAGGGGGTACAAGTCAATGAATACTGCTGAGTCCATCTAAGAGCTGGGGCTGGGGTCATGGAGGGTCTGCTGGATTTGCTGGCTGCTGTGGTTCTCTGCCGGGCTAATGACGTTATTGTAACTCCATAGGAGACTTTTCCAAAACACACATACCGGCCTCCCACCTTGGCCAGCTGCACTCTTCTGCCCTGCATGGTCCAGAATCTCAGGACAGCAGCAAGGAGGTGTCATAATGAGGGACAAAGACTTCCAGGGCCCCTGGCCATGGCTCTGCCAACCAGGAAGGCACCTCATTGTCTCTGCTTCCTGTTTGCCATTCTTGGGAGACGCTGAGCAAAGGCCTGCAGATGGTGTTTCATGTGGTCACAGGCTGCTCTACAGAAAACCAGAGCAACACTTCTCCACTCACTCTGTGTCTTTCCATATTTGTTTATGCAGCACATCCTTGGTGACCAGACCCACAGGACAGTGGTGGTTCCTACCTTCCAGAGGCCCTTGAGCAGGCTGCAGCATCCCCTGTCTACAATGACACCAGGAAGAAAGCAGGCCAGGAGGAGGCCTGAGCTAGGCAGTGGCAGCCCTGGCTCTTCTCAGCATGGTCCGATTGCCCTCCCTCCTGTGGGCCTGTGGGTTGGGACTGAGTGGAGACTAGCCCCCAGGACCCTATTCAGGGCCCTGTGGTGGAGCAGCTCTGAGCACCTCCCTGCAACACTCAATGCTGCCCTGCCCAGCGGGGCAGACATCTGCACCATCTGCAGGAGGGTGCTTCAGTAGAGCCCTCGAGAGTTACCTCTTGTGCCACCCAGGGAGCGTCAGGCCAGATAGCATGGGCTTAATTGAACATGCATCCTTCACAAAGGTCCAGATGACCCAGATGGGTGCCCTGAGGTTTCACGGATAGAGGGACAGCAGATGGGCTCCTGGGAAGACTCACTAACCCATAGGGTGGGGCTTCTGACTCCACCAGGAGACCAAAGTCAACATGCCAGAGTGTCTGAGGCTATTTCTGGACACATGTGACTCTCTTCCCCTCCCCTGCTGTCCTCACCCCTCTAGAAAGGCCTGGACGGGGTTCTCAGGCAGGGTTCCCAGATCAGCAGTGGTCAGTATGGCCTGCTTTCCTGAGCGGCACACCAGGGCCCCAAACTGTGTCCTGCTGGGTCTCAGCAAACCCTGCAGGGTTGATGGTCTGCAGTCTGAGGGCCTCACCTTGTGCAGGGATGGGGCAGTGGGGAGCCCTGCCTCCAGGTGGAACTGTGGTATGTGGTGGTGGAGTCTGCCCACTGCACAGCTGGGAGCAACAGTGAACTCAGAGGCACCCCGAAGGATCCACGCTGCTTTGTGCACACACTCCTGCCACACTGCCTTCAGCTGGGCCACAGGTTCCTGCAGTTTCTGGGAACAGAACCCACAGTGGGCTGCCTGAGGGACCAAGAATGCAGACCAAGCCTGCTGGAAACAGGGCTGAGCCTCCCAGACCAGGTTCCACAGCTCAGTCTTCCACCTGGGCTCAGGTCCATGTCATCACACCCATGAGAACTCCTCTTAGCCTTCAGCGGTGCCTCAGGGCCCAAGGTGCACGCCCAGCTCACACCCGTGGTGTGTGCTGTTGTGTCAGTTTTCACATCAGACTGATGTGACTCACTTGGCCTGAACACAGGTGCCACCAGGATGGGGTCTCTTCCACCCTCACCCCTGCAGCCCTGCAGAGAAGGCCAGACCACAGCCAGGAGAAGCCCACCCTGGCCAGCAGAGACAAGGTCATAGGGCAGGTGCTCAAGTAGCTCAGGTAGCTGGGGAGAAGGCCATGCCCTCTGGGGCCCTGAGGACCTGGCTGACCCCAGGCTGGTTGAAACTCATGGCATGCAGGGGTCCCTGCCTGTGGCACTCCTTGCTGCAGTCCCTGGATGCCTGTCCCTGTCCCTCCAGGGCCAGGTCCATGAGGACACTGCAAGAAGAGAAGGTCATGCTTGTCTGGCAGAGGAGGCCAGCCCAAGCCCCCAGGTCAAATGGTGCAGGCCCATCGGTGCAGCCTCTGCAGAGGGACTTCCCGAACCCATCTGAATTTGCTCAAGTGGGCCAGCTCTGAGGTGTTCCATCTCAGGAAACCAGAGGGAGGCCTCCTTGGCCTGTTTTCCTCTTCTCAGCAAAAGTGATTTTCAGATTTGGGACTGGAAGAGGCGTGGGAGGACGCCAGGTGCTCCCTGAGCCTTCTTGTCTTAGAATTCCTGTGTGTCCTGCAGACTTTCCAATTTCAAGCCACACAGAGCAAAAAGGTTTCTCTTAGAGGACAAGGAAAACAGGAAGGATGGCACCCCTGCACCTCCTCTGTGCCTGGCTGTTCTGGGCACTCTCAAGTACTTCCCCAGCAAACAGGACAGTGCACCCTTAAACACAGGAGGTTCCAGGAGACCTTCCAAGGCCAAAAGGTCACTGCATGGGGAAAGTTGGTAAACAAATAAGCAGAGTCCTCAGTGCACTTGGACCAGGCACTGAGAGGTTCCAGGCCTCTCTCCCAGCATCAGCTGTGTGGCTTTGGGCAAGTAGTTCCACCTCTCTGAGTTTTGGGCTCTGCCTTCAAGTGACAGTGAAGACACATTTCACCTCCTGTGGGGGCAGGTCCCAGGTGTCCCAGCCACTGCCCCTGGACACTGAGCCACAACCTCGGGTGCCCGCAGACACACGCAGGGCTCCTGTGCAGCCCTCCACTGATTGAGGTGGAAGCTCAAAGGCAGAGCGGGGCCTCCAACACCCTCCTCATGTTTCAGGGCAGAAGCAGAGGGAAATGAGCTTTCCAGTTAGATATCTCTTCAGGGAGCGTCAAATGGAGCATGAGTGCTCAGAGCTGTGGGGAGGAATCTCTCCTCAGACATGGAAGGCGGAACATGGCAGGAGCGAGATGCTGGCTGGGGAGGCTCCTCCGGCTGCCCAGTCAAGACCCAAGGGTACCAGCCTGTGCTGGAGGCGGCCCTCCCTCGCCTGGCCCACCACACCCATGTTGCTGCCACTTCCACGGAGTCAGGGAAGAGGGACAACCAGGTACCGAGGCAAAAGTCAACTATTTATTTTTCTGAAGAAGGACAAATGTTTCTGGTCCTGGATCATTGATGCTCCTCACCTCTCTGAGTGACAGAGAAGGCAGGAAGTGCCAGAAGCCCAGCACGATGCCATGCTTCCACAGGGTGTTCCCCAACAGAACGTGAACCCCAGCACCTGCCAATTCTTTCTTTACACTCCAAATGTATTTTATCAGTTATGTATTCACACTGTGCAAGGTGAGGAGAGAACACAAACATGGTGCCTGCCCAGAGGCCCACGTGTCCAAACCCAGGGCACTGGCTTGAAACCATGGTGGCTTCTGCATATCCACACTGTGAGCAGCATGCCTGCCCAGCTCCTGACCTCACACAGGGGAGAGTGGGAGGTGGTGGCTGGCCTCCACACGGGCAAGGGGGCCTCCACATGGGCGACGGGGCCAAGCTGGTGGGCAAGCAGACCCAGGGCTATGGGCTCAGTGGGGAGCAGCAAGGAGCCCCCCTTCCTCACGTCCTGGACTCAGGACAGCAGTGGTTCCCAGTCCCACCACCAGGTGTGAGTGTCCTCTCCAGCTCTCCCAGAGGCCATCCCCCTGCAGCCTCCTCCCACCTGCCCCTCTGACCCCTCACTTCTGGCTGCTGCTCTCAGCTTCCTGAACCCCATGTCTTCATCTCTCTGGGTTCATAAACCTCCGAGGAGCCCATGCCTCTCTGTGTTATTTTTTAATTTGTTCTAATTGTGCATGACAGTAGAATGCATTTGTGAATTTTGATAGATCATACGTAAATGCAGTTAATCTCTCATTTTTCTGATAGTACATGTTGTAGGATCACTCAGGTCATGCAGGTAGTGATGTCTCTTTCACTCTGCTGTCCTTCGTACCCTCCACCCGTCCCTCCCCACTCCCCCCTAGCTAATATAAAATAACCCTATTCTTCCCTAGTGCCTCACCCTATTGTGAAATATGCTAAGTAAAAGGAGCCCACACATTTCTGAGATACATTTTTTGAGCAATTTTATGTTTGATTATGATTTCATTTTGTTGAGATTTTGGGTTAAAAATCTAACAGGAAATCATTTTCCCCACAAAACTTTGGAGGCCACCTTCCTTTGTCTCCTGGGCTTCGAATTTCCTGTTGAGGACCTCCTGTCAGTCTCATCATGATCCTGCTCTCTGGTCACTGTGGGATCTCCAGAAGCATCTGAAGTCTTTCCTCCTGGGCCTGCCAGCCTCCCCAGAAAGGGGCCTTCCAATGTCCTGCCAGAGACCTGATGTGCCCAGTACTGTGATGTGGGAGGTTCCAGGGGAAGAAGACTCCTTTACACACTCTGTGGCCTGGCCTCTACCTGGACTGGGTCAGAGGCCACTTCTCCATCTCACAGCCTTGAGCTGGGGTTGGTGTGGTCATCCACGTGGGGAGGGTGAGCACCTGGGGACCTACCTGCCTCTGAGGTAGACCTCCAGTCAATCTTTCTGCTGGATGCCCATGCCCCAGCTTCCACGCTGACCCTCCTTGAATCCACAGATGAATTTGTTTCTGGCTCGCCCAAGGTCAGCTTGGCTCCCAGCTGCTCACCCCATGATCTGCCTCCAGTTTCCAAAGCATGGTTCTCACTGTCCATTCCACCATACCCCGCTTTTTCTGCCTTGAGTTTGTGTCTTTTTTTCTTTTCCCCCCTTTTTTTTTTTTTTGGTCATTGGGATTTGGTGATCACTCTGCCTCTGAGTTACAATCACAGCCCCTTTTATGTTGAGACAGGGACTTACAAAGTTAGCCAGGCTGACCCTGAACTTGCCATCTGGGGTTACAGGTGTGTACCACTGTGCCCAGCTGAGTTTGTGTCCTTTAAAAAAGATCACTTCTTGTTATTTATAGAGGCTTCAGGCAGTGGTGGGTGAGCAGGGTCAGTCTGTCTAATCCCAGACTGCCTGGGTTCGTGTGCACACGATGAAACCACCTGGCTCTCACGTCACCCTATATGTAAAGGGAGGCCAGGGGAGCTCCCCAACTCTGCAGGGCGTGGGCCTGGTCAGGCAGCCCTGCTCCAGGTGGTACGTAGGCTAACCAGCTAGGAACAGGTGGGTGGAGGGAAGGGGCAGTGAAGGGCAGACATCAGGCCTGTGCACCCAGAAGACTGCAGGAGCCACACAGCTGAGACCGTGGGAACCTGATCCAAATGGGTGAGATCTAGGAGGTGAAATCTGAGTGCACAGTCTGCCCCAGGCTGCAGAGAACTGTAATCCCTTGAAGGACTTGTTACTTAAAATCCTGGACCTAACTAAAGTAGAGAAGTATCGGAAAAGTGGAGTCTGGTACTTTAAGCCTGGCAGCTGCGGCTACTGATGACCCCTCAGGGGCATTGTGCTTTTCAGATAAGTGCCAGCATTTCCCCTGCAACCAGCTGTGTCATGACCACCTGTCAACCAGTGCCCAGGTCCCCACAGAGGAGCCTGCTGGTGCTATCCAAAAGGTAATGAACTGGTCTAGGGGAGAAAAGGAAATCAAGGCATGAACAAAGGACTCAGTTTCCTTAGAAACTCCAGTCTGTGAGCCTGTGCCATCCTCTTTTTGAGGTGCTCTGAGAAGGGCCATGCCATTCCTATGCCATATGTAGCTCTGTGTTTTGCTGGTGTTTTCCTGGTGTGGTCATAAGGACCAGCTGCTGAGGTCTGTGGAGGCTGCCCCAGTTCAACCTGTCAGGCCCCCAGCTCCACCACACAGGGACCTGAGCTCACACGGGCAGGGAACTGGGGGTGCCTCCCTGCAAAGCTGCATGGTTGTGAGCCACAGAGCCCCCTGCCCTGGGACCCAGGAAGGCATTCCCTCTAGCCCCTCCATCTGTGTTTTCAGGCCAAGTGCTGTCCCTGGTGTTCACAATGCTGGGCTTGATGAAGGAGGCCACAGAGGAAATCCCAAGTCACCACTGCTGTTAGCTCCTTGGTAAGTCCTTCAACCCCTGGTGGTTTTAGTCCTTGGAAGGCAGAGCCTGTCCACACAGGGATTCTGCGGGAGGACCAGTCTGTTCCTAGGAATGGACAGTCCAGTGCCAGAAGAGAACTTGCTGGTAATGCAGAAGAGGGAAGCAAGGGTGGTGGTGGGGTCTCGGGTATGCTGCCCTAAAGGCAGATCCGGGGAACCCTTGGTGCTGACCCTGTTCCCGACAAGTCCCTGTGTAGTCAGAGAAGGACTTGTCAGCATTCCAACCTGTCCCTCAAGTTCTGGGCTGGGAGGATGGAGAAGAGCCCAAAGGGAGGAGAACAGAAACGACAACCCTGGGATGAGGCTCCTGACCTCATCCCAGGGTTGGGGGTTGGAAGTGCAGTGTGCTGGGACCCACTGTGACTCACAGGCAGAGGAGGTAGGCTGGCTCATGTGGCCTGTTGTGGTTTGCATCTGGAGTGCCAAAAGTATCTTGTTGAAGTCATTGTCCCAAGGATGACATTCCCAAGAATGTGGGGAGTGGGAGGAGAGACTGGGGACTATGGCCAGGGCTGCTGGGATGAGCAGGAGCCAGAGGGAGGATGAGAGACACACAGAACTGGAGATGAGCCACCAATCTGGGGAGCCAGGCCAGCAGGGCCCCGCCAGTCTCTCCAGAAAGGAAGAGAGAAATCCCAAAACTCCAAGGGCATTCAGAGTAAGGAGGAAGTGAGCAACACAGAAGGGCACCTTGAAGGGGCCTTGAGTTTCTCATCACTAACAGAATTTGAAAGCCAGAAAGTTCTAGAATGGTACCTGTGGCCGATGCAGGGAGGAGTGCAATCCAAGACTCCCACCCATTTGGGAGGAGGAGCTGAGTAGAGGGCACCTGTCAGTGCTCAGTGTTCAGAGTACTCTTCTGGCAGATGCTCAAGGAAGTACCGGGGAGGAAGGCAGCCTGGGAGCAGCCGGCAAGCACGGGAAACCCACCTGACTGAAACTGCAGTGTGGCCGTTGGAGTGGCAAGTGCAGGTGCCAAGGAAAGTCAGCAGGAACTCTGTGTGGAGGCCACGGGCATGGTAGATGGGCACACGCAGCCCAAGTGGACCAGCTCACCTGAGGCCTACCAGGGCAGGGAGTGCTGTGTCCTCTCACAAAGCAGGTAGGAGCATGAGAACCTGGAAGGAGCCTGTCCCTAGCAGCAGGGCCAAGCAGGAGCTGAAGGGGACAGCACAGCCTGTCAAGAGAAGGCAAGGAAGACTAAACCACAAGAGCGAGCCCTCACAATGGCAGGAATAGAGCAAAGCACTTCTGCAGCCTGTGCACTGACCACAGCACCAGTTCCACCAGGGGCAGAGGCAGCAACTAGGTGAGGAGTGGGCCCTGGGCCATGCTCTGTGGCCAGAAACAGCTTCAGAGAGGCCAATGGCAAGGGGACATCAGGTCCATGAGAGACATGCAAGGAAGGGCAGCAGAAACCCAGGGAGATAGAATGGAACAGGAAGGGCCCTCCCCGCAGGCCAAGGAGGGAAGGCAGAGTGGAGGCAGGTGCAGGGCTGTGACCTTCTTGTTGTGCGCAGCTGGTGCTGCAGGATGGCATTGTGGCACCATTTCTGACAGGTATGAGTGGCTGAATTATCTGATGACTATGCATGTTTCAGGTCCTTTTCTACCAAGAGCTGAGAAGACTGAAGGAATCTCTGGCCTTCTGTGGGGAAAGAGGCCTTGACTGCTTGCCTCTCATTAGGGAATTTCCAGTGGCTTCTCCAAGCTGCTCAAAGTGGTGCTGCTCCTTCCGGCTGATGGATGAAACTGCACAGGTGGATCCAGTCTTCCACTTTTCCCCAGGCTTCTGGGATGAGACTAGGCTTCCTCTCCGCTCTCCCTGGTGGGCAGGCCTGGAGGCCGACGCAGCAGGGCCTGAAGAGAGGGGTTGGGGCAAGTCGCCCCATGTCCTCATCCATGAAATAGGAACAGTAGCGCCCACCTCACCAGGAAGTTGAGAGAATCACTGAGTTACCAAGGGACCAGTACACAGCTGGTGAAAATATCTCTCCAACGGCTCCTCAGCAGGTTAGCCGGCGAGGGCATGGTGCCTCCTGGGGGGCTTGTGGGCCTGCTTTCCCAGCTGTGGTCCAGTCTCTAAGGAAAGATGATGGCCAATGCATTTTGCTGTGACTCGCACACTCAGGTAAGAAGGCTGTGTGTTTGTGGAAGCTCAGCCCACCTGCTTTCTAGCTGGGCTCCATAGTCCACAGAAAAAGAATAAAGATTTATATTTTAAGGATGAAATATTTTCCAAAAGAGAAATGTAAGCCTCTGATTCACCTGCATTTTGAATCAAGAACAGGCAAGATCACTTATGGGAGAGGCAAAATAAATATTAAAATGTGCATTAAATATCCATGTGTCACCCATAAAGGGCCCAGGAAGATGCACAAATGGTGGCAACTCAGGGGAGGAGAGACAGAGGGGCAGGGCGGGTGGCTGGCTGGAGCTCCAGGAGAAGGGGAGACTCTATTTCCCCTGCTGGACTCCTGGCTTGAGTTTGCTGTGGGCTCCAGGGGAGTTCCTTCCATGGTGAAGCTCTTCTCCTCTAGTGAAGTGAGAATCTCATTCACTGCTGCCTGGGCTGGTGAGGGTCAGTGTGCCCAGCACAGGAGCTACTCGGTGGTGACAGTAGTGACCATGGTGATGGCAGTGATGCTGTCACTGTGATGGGTGGTAAGGAGCAGGCAGCTGGCCCAGGCCCTCTGCTCCTGCATGGGCTGGGCCTGTTTCTCTGGAGTCAGAGGAGTGCAGGCCTGGAGGGGCAGGCAGCCCTGGCATCAGCTCCAGGCAGGGCTCACCCACCCCACCCTCAGCGCAGGGCCCAGGACCTTCCTGAGCCCTTCTCTGCAGCTGCTCCCACGGCCTCCCCTGCTACCACACAACAGCACAGTGGTTCTGGCTGCCTTCAGGGCCAAGGCGGATGTCCCTTCCATGGGGGAAAAAGCAGCTTGCTGGTCAGGAAACCTGGCTTCTATGCAGAAATGCCTGTTTCAAAAGTGAAGGATTCTGGACCAGGGCTTCCATTACACCTAAAATTCTCTTTTCACACCACGCCTCACACAGGTGTATCCCAAGCCAATCCTGCAGTGCAGAGAGCCCTTCCCACTGGTTTCTCTGAAGGCACCTGCTGGAACCCTGAGCACAGCCCACTCAGAAGGGCCACTCTGGGCTCAATGTTCCTATTGCCCAGCAGTCCTGCCGGTGGCACACTGCCCTCCATCCTTTCTCACCTCAGTGTTCTCCTTCTTTCTACATTCACCTTCAAATCAAGACATGAGAAATCCTACTTCCAAAGCAAAGCAGACAAATTGAAAATAAAAAGAAGCCATTTCTACCAGCAAAGCTGCAGCCAAGGTCCAGGGTGCCCCAGCCTTTGGTTGCTCAGCCTGGCCACATACAGGCTGCCCTTTGTTTATTTTTTTTCCAGAAACAAGGAGCCTGCCCAGTTCCCAGAGGCCTCTGCCCTGTGCGGAGACCTGGAGTGTCAGTTAGGTTGGGTCATGGCGTTTGCAAGGGAGGCCAAGCAGTAAGACCGGACACACAGAGAGGAGAAGCAGAGAAGGCTGCTGGTTGACCTGAAGAGGGCTCAGGAGGTGGGGGGCCAACTGGGGTGGGGACAGTGCCAACAGCTTACAAGTGACCCTTCAGCTTCAAAGCTGTGATTTTGCCACCTGTTTCCATCCTCTGGACATGAAGTGCCTGGGCAGAAACCATCAGAGGTCACTTCTCACCTAGAAACTTCCCTTCCCCTGACTTCGGCAAGCCAGGACCTGACCCTCTAGCTCTGCACCTGCTGAGCCTCAGTCCTGGGCCCAGCCCCAAAGTTCCCTCCCTCTGTACCCTGGCGTGCACCTCTGACCATGCAAGGCCCCTTTCCCTCCACCCCGCGTACTGCTTCTCATCATCTGGGATGGAAGTTCCAGCCCTATCCTGTTGTTTAAGCCACCTTCTCCAGAGCTTTATAGCAGTGGCCCAGGAAACTGGTACCCTGTGCTCCTGTCCTGGGGAGGTCATGGCATGCTGCAGGGCCAGATCTCCAGGCTACTCCCATGCAGCTCACTCTCTGTTGGGCTGGTTGAATGCAGTGCCCAGGCTGCTCCTCACCTCCTGTGTGGGGATGAGGCCCAGGAAGCTGCACTGTTTCTCAGAGTTCCCAGATGGAGGTGGAGCCAGCCCGGCCTGGTCTTTCCACAGCTAGTCTGCCCTGCACTGGAGCATGAGATGGGCTTTAGTTCCTGTTTCACCTGGTAGGGACCATGCCTACCTTCTTTGCCAATGTGGGTGATAGGGTGACTGGAGATATAACTGATAAAGTTAGCCCATTATGTCCTGTTATCCATTTTGTTGCATGTTGATCAATAAATATACCATGTACGTTACTTTGAAAGAGCTATTTATGTTTTCAGAGTTCAATTCTTTTGAGGAAAATAGATGAATGAATAGTCATAATATCCCTTAATTTCACTGGCTTCATTAATAGTACTAACAATAATAAAAGATATAATAAGCTTTGGATTATGATTTCTAATTTATTTTAACGTACCTGTGTCCATTTCACTGAAAAGTTCAGAAAATCAAAAACGTGGGACTTGGTGAGCTAAGATGAGGTTACCCTGGTAAGGTGGGTCTGCTGCGGTCTGATTGGCATTCCTGAAAGGAGGGCACACAGGGAGCCGGAGGCCCCAGAGAAGACAGTTCTCGTGTCCATGACGACTGTTAGTGCTGGTGTGGAATCACAGTTCCAAGACCCTGTAACAAGGGAAGAATGCCAGTCCTTACTGATGAGGACAGAGCCTCCTCTTCCCTGAGATGGAGGCAGATCTGGGTGTTCACATGCTCTGCTTGGCCAGGACCACACTGGCCCTCCTCCCTGGCAGATCAGGGCTCAGCATCCTTCATAACCTGGAATCCTGTTCTGCCCAGCCCACAGGACAGAGGCAGAGGCTTCCAGGAAGGACTCAGCCCCACCCTTGCTGGGACTGTCCAGAAAGGGCATTTTGAGGAGCTTCACTGTGTCTCAAGGCCTGGACTTCAAAACCCGAGTCAACTTGAGACACTGCTTGGATGCTTCTGGGGGTATAGAAATTCTCAAATGTCAGTCACCTGGAATCCAGTACACATCCCAGCAAAGCGTTTCTATGAAGCGTGGTGCTCAGATGAAAGCATTTGATGTACCGTCAGCCACATGCAATCAGGGCAGGAAGCACTCCTTCTGAATTAGCCATTTTGGTGTATTATCCTAATAGAGTATTATTTTTAAACTACCACAATATTTTAATTACATTCTCAGCATGAGTCATTATGTACCTTGGTGGAAAAGCACTTCTGACTGTAATTGCTTGCTGGAGCCCCTGGTACAGTCAACAATCTTGGATTTGCCTGGAATGGATTGACATCTGTGTCATGGCAGCTGCTCTGGGCTCCTCCCGTGAAGAGCAGCAGCTGTCCCATGCTCTCTTCCTCTTTCCTGCCTCTCTGTCCCTCTGTCCCTCCCTCTTGACAATCTTCACTAAGCACTCCATGCAGGCCAGTGACTCTTCTAAGTTCTGGGACCCTCCAGAACTCTGGTCCTTGGACTTGCCACCAAGAGGGAGAGCTTGGCTTGCAGGGTGGTGGTAGGCTTCGAGGAAGATGAAACAGGAGGAGGGTCAGGGTCATGGGGCCAGGGCCACCAAGGGGCACAGGGAGACAGCCTAGCGCGGTCACCTCCATCTGGACATGGCCACCAGACCTGTTGCATCAGGAGGCCCTGGTTGAGCACAGCCAGCAGGCAGGGTGGGGTGTGGCTGGGCTGCATCTCTCCCTCTCTGCCATTTGGGGGTCTCAAGTTCTGAGTACCCTGGTGCAGGAGCCAGAGGTGAGTGTGGCCTGTGTGCAGAGATGTCAACAAGGCACAAACAGCCCATGTCCTGTGCTGCATCCCTGGTGGTCTCTCCAGCCACACTAGATTTTCTGCAGGACATCACTGTGAATGCCAGCAGAGATGATGCCCCTCACTTGCCCCAGCAGTGCCCCATTCATCTAGGAGGGCGCAGAGCTGAGGGCAGGAGGAGTGTGCTCAAGCTCCCGAGGACAGTGCTATGGGTGCCTCAGAGCAGCATGTGCCTGTCTGCCCAGAGTGTGGCTTACCTGCCTCCAGGTGTCCTGGTGGGTCTATTAGACCAGGCTCCCTGAGGTGGACCTGCCCAATCTCTTCTCCAGGTGCCCTGCTAGCTGGTTCTAGACCATGGACCTGGGGTTTGTTCCTAGCAGCTGGTGAGAATTGTGAAATGTCCTGTCCACCAGTCCTGACCTGGGGAGATGCCCAGCCTGCCCTAGCCTAAGTCGGACCTCATGTCCACGTGGCTTTTAAGGGGAGGGGTCAGAGAAGGCTGTGGGGGCATTGGTCCTGCTGCCCTTTGGAAACATCATCAAGAGACACAGCCCTGGCCTCAGCATGGAGCCCAGCCTGGATGGCTGCGATTCAGAATACGGAAACCACCTCAGGCCACAGAGACAGAACCAGGGGAGCTGTCTCACCATTAAAGAAAAGTGAGTGAAGAGCACACAGGGTCTCAAGTGTGCCAGCCTGCGGTCCTGAGACATGAAGCACCCAGAGCCCCACCAAGCAGCCTCCCAGAATTGTCTCCATGACTGCCCCACCTGCACCCCAGCTCCGGGTGGCACAGCAGTGCTCTGCACTGAGGGCCTCAGGGAGCGAGTGCAGGTGTGCGTGAGTGTGTGGGGGAGAATGAGCGGGGCTGGGCCACAGAGAAAGTTCCTCTTCACCAGACACCCAAAGAGCAGCCGAGACCAGAAGTGTCCAAGTGGTGGCAACCACAGAAACAACCACGTGTTGCCGCTGCAACCCCTGGCACTCTGCATGATGACTCAGGGCATGAACCTGCACTTTCTCTTTGCTCCTGGCCCTCCTGGGGGCATTCCAGAAGGGGCTATCCTGGTGTGGGGCCAAGGTGAGCAGAGCAGTCACAGGTAGCCAGAGGGGCTGTGCCTGTGAATCAGGGCCAGCTGAGGGACAGGCCTGCAAGGAAGCCAAGGACAAGGGACATGCTTGGCTCCTGCCTGACTTCCTTCCTCTGCTCTGGGCTCCACATTCGTGCGGTCTGTTCCCTGAACAGGCAGCGCTCTGACCAGGTGAGGTGCCTCTCTTGCCCCATGCCACTGGTACAGCCTGGGGGGAGCCAAGCCAGCCCCTGTGGCCCCCGCCTGGCTCTTATTTCCCCTCTACCAAAAGTGCCAGGTGATTTGCTCCATCCAGCCCCATCTAGGGACAAATGGCTAACTGACCCCATGTCATATCACCCTGGGGCCAGGTTTGCCTATGGAAGGACTTGCAGCACTTGAGCCCAGAAATGCACACATGGAGGACTCTGCTTGGCCAGGGCAGGCACGGCCCTCCCAGCTCCTCCCCACTCCCCAGAAGGCCTGCTATACCCCTGGGGTGACTTGTGAGGTCCCTGCTCGCTCAACTTGGGGCCTCGCACCCCCCTACCTAAATGGGCAACAAATATCACAGTCCTTTGTGCAGCAGGTCCTGGAGCTATCCTGCCTGGGAAAAACTGTATTCCACTCCTGGGCACTCTTCCTGCCACAGGATCCCCAGCTGTGCAGCAGGATCACACAGGAACTTGCCTCCTGTTGCCCAGACAGTAAATGGGCCACACAGATGCTTGGAAGTGGCTCTGGTACACGGTGGCTCCATCCACCTGACAGTGTCGACATTGAGCGAGGATGGAGGCCCAGGGGTCCAGAGGGGAACAGCGCACAGGTTGCAGGTGAGGCCAGGTGCCTTTGGAGCACCAAGGGTCCTGGGCACCCTGGCCTGTATGTGGGTGCAGCTGAGTCAGGGGCCAGCTCTCCCTGACCCTCCTCCTCCTTGCTGGGGGGCAGCTCCCAGGTGGCCCCCACCCGTCCTAGCACCATTTTCCATGGCTGCTCATGGAGCTGGGCCTGTGGAGAAGCAAACAGGGGAACTGAGGAGCCTCTGCACTCAGGGCAGGAGGCATGTGGGTGCCCCGTGGACACCCTTAAGCCCATGCTGGCTGTGCAGCCAAGTCACATGCAGAGCAAGCCACTTCAGCCCCGGCACCCACATGGACCACAGGCATGGCAGCTTCTGCTCTGCTGTGAGACCCCTTCCTGACCCAGGTGTGTGCCAGGGCCACGGGGGTCCAGGTGGCCATCCAGTAACCCCCCGAGGGCCCTGGAGCTTGGTCTGTACGGTCCCTGGATCTGAGGCCCTTCAGCCCCTCATGTGCTCCAGCCTGCCTGGCAGCCAGGTAAGTGTGCCCAGCGCCAGCTTCTGCTACCCTCTGACAACAGAGCAAGGGTGGCCTCCAGAGGAAGGGGCTGAGTGGTGACTGGTCAACAATCAGGCAGGACATGGACAGCAGGGGACACGTGGTGTGCTCCTCCTCCCAGAACCACCTGGCTCACACCTCAGGGGCAATGTAGGCCTTAAAGTACATATTTAAGTAGAAGATAAAACTACAAGATCTACATGAGGACAATGCTGGGGACATAAAGTAAGACTTAAGTAAAGGGGAAGCACTGGCTCCTAGGATAGGCTCAGACTATTCCAGAGTCCAGCCCAGAGGCCCAACTGTAGGGGTCCCAACAAACCAGGTCCTGCCACTCACCCCCAAAACCAAGCAGGAATGTCATGGTGAGAAGCAGGAAAGGAACTTTAATCAATATGGCCACACTGGGAAGATGAAGGGAAGACCAGCGTCTCCGCTCTGTCGTGGGTGCTAACAGGAGCTGTAGGCTGAGAGAGGAAGGACTGGGGTGGGGCCAGAGGTGTGTGATGGTCTGGCAGGTCACTTGCTCAGCTCTGGTTCTGCAAGACTCTGGAGAAATCCCTCCCACTAGGGGCGCAGTCTCTGCTTGTTGCTCAGGATGTCTCTCCATCAGGCCTGGGATCCTGGAAGGTTTTCAGTTCCCATGGAAAGACTGGTCCTTCTTTGGGGACCACCTCATCATGGGGTGACGTGCCCACAAGGGCCCCCTGTTCTTGGAAGGTGGAGGGCGGGACTAGAGATCCTTGGGTGCTGCTCCAGTGGTCTGAACAGGGTGCTGAAAATCTTACTTCAGATGTAAGAGGGACAAGGCAAGTTAGGTAAATTCAGGTCTAATAACCAGTGTGATGGACACTCCTTAAATGATTGACATGCGTACACATGGAGCTGAGCAGTGTCACAGATGTTAGGATCATAAATGAAGTCACAGTCGCCAAGCTTCATCCTGTAGTCAGTTACCCACAGGGCATCTGTGGGCCTGAGTTACTGCTGTTGGCAGAGGTGGCTTCTCCTGTCCCTGCTGTGGGACCCCAAAGCTGTCTGCTATCCACAACATGCACCATCTAACGCATGTGAGGCAGCAGCACCCCAGAGCACAACGGGGTCATCTGAACCCAAACACATCAACACAAAATTTCACATGGAGAAAAAAAATCGGCAAGAAGTCAGTTTCTGAGAATTAAAAGCAGCACAGGAATGTGAAGCTGTAGAATCTATTTCAGAAGCTCAAGTGACAGACACAGTATGGTACTGTCACAGAAAGAGATGGGCAAAGGGTCGTGGAGGAAAGTCCAGAGACAACCATGGCCATGCAGGACTACGGCACTCCAGATAACTACAGAAGGGGGTGATTCTCCAGGACACTGGCCCAAGTGGGATTTCAGAAGTTGGATCTACACCTGTGTCCATGTGTCTGTTGAAGGTCCCTGGGCACCTTGCAGTTTGGGCCATAAAAACAGGATCGCTCTGCACACTGAGCACTTGGCCCTGGACCTTGGCCTTCATTCCTCGTGGTCCAAGCACCAGGCTGAACGGTCATGGGAATTCCCAGCATGTCCCCAGAGACAGTGGAGTGCCTTGTCTCTCACATGGACAGTAACACCAGCACTTGTTACTGTCTGGGTTTATCTTTAGTAGTCCCACCAGCCAGAGGGAATGGAGCCTTCTCACCTGGTTTGATCTGTACTTTGCTGAGTCAGATGATGATGACATCTTTTAAAGTGTCACCATCTGATGCTGTACCTTCTTTGGTGGAATGCCTATGGAAATATTTCACCCATTTTTAAATTGGGTCATCTGTCTTTTTATTATTGAATTTAAGAATCCTCTGTGTGCTCTGGATACATGTGTTTTATCAGATATATGATTGTAAATATTTCCTCCTGGGTGGTGAATTGTTCTCCCTCCGTCCGGATGCTGTCCCTGAAGGGTGGAAGTTCTTCATTCTGATGACATTCAAGTCAACCTTTCTCCTTTTGGTGTCACACTCAAGAAATCTTTGCCTATCCTCACATTAAAAATCTGAAAATTCTGAATTACAAAAAGAAATGGGAACAAATGACTAACTGGATCAAATATTTGAATTCATATTACAAAGTACTAATTTTTCTAGTAGATAAAGATCTTCTACAAATCAATAAGCAAAAGATCAGCCATCTAGTAGAATAAATTGCCAAGGGACACACGCAGATGGTTCACAGAAAATGAAACAAGCATCTCTCCCAGGTGAATCATCCACTTTGCTCGTAGGAAGAGAAATGGGAAGGAGGTCTGAGCGAGGTACCCCTGCCTCCCTCTGGCTGGCAGAGAGCAGAAAGTGGGGTCCACTGGCTGGGGAGGAGGCGGTGTGGGGAGGCCCACTCCATGGGCCTCAGCAGGGAGGCTGGAGAGCATGTGGTCCAAGACCAGGAGGCTCAGAGGGCAATGCCTGACCCAGGCAGGTACCCGGTGGTTCTAGAGCTCCACAGCACAGAAAGGACAGAAGTCAGGGAGGCTTACTGTGTAGTTCACACCTGGAATGGGGGAGCTTGACGTCTCCAAACAGAAAGGAATGACAAACGCCTCAAGGGATGACAATGTCAGCGACCCTGACTTGATCATCATACATGGTACATGTGTGTCACCCTGGACCCCAGAAATAGGTGCAGCTATGATGTGTCAATCCAACTGCTTTTGATTGATTTTTTATTTGTTCTAATTTGTTTGACAATTCAACTTCTAGAGATTTAAAATGCCTATATCATACTTTTTGACCCAGAAATCACCCTTCCAGAAACCTTCCTTTCATACACACCAACATGTGTGAGGAACAGGTGTACTCACATGCCCCTGGGGCCTGGGTCAGTAGGAGACACCGCAGGGCCCCTGCCATCACCAAGGGGGTGTGGAAGTGGCTGGGAGAAGCCCCTTCTGCCCAAGTCCTGGGTGTCCTGCAGAGCAGCTCCCTCCTGTGCCCCTGTCCAGCCCCGATGAAAGGACTGAGGTCAGAGCTGATAAGCAGGGCACTTCCCAGGAGGTGTGTCTGGTGCCCTCTGAATCCTGTGCCAGCAGCACCCCTCACAACAAGGAAATGAGAGAAGAGAGGCAAAATGGAAGTGAGTGATCAGAAGGTCCTCTGGACCAGAGCCAGCAAGTCAAAACAAAACCAGTTTACTGAGCACCTACTAAGTGCCAGGCTCTTTTCCCTGTGCCTAATAAAAACCCTGAAATCAGTGCTTGCTCTTCTTTGTAGTCCTGGAGACCAGGTACTAGAGTGGTAAGACGCCTGTTCCTGGTGGCTCAGGTGGGAAGGGCTGACTTGGCATCCACGCTGGCTTCTGCCCACCTGGACACTTCCTGGAGATTTTGCTCCTCACTTCTTGAAGACAAAGAACATGCTTTTCTTGTGCTTGTGTCTCTACTGCCTCCTGCAGACTCTGTGCTGATCATCATTCGGGGGTCCTGTAGTGCCACATTGAAGAGGCCACTGTGTTTGGGAGTCTGGCTTCCCTCTGCTTGTCCTCAACAGAAGGCTCCACCTGATGCTCAAGGCCGATGACACTTGGGCTTCTGCCTGGGCCCTGACCCCACTCACCAACCTGGCCCCTGTCAGACCATTGTACACCTATGGTCCTCTGCAGCCCACCCTCCCTGTGCCAGGAGCCCACCTCTCTCTGGTCGGACCAGGCAGTGGGTCCCCTGGCCTCTTCTGTGGGACTCCTCCAGCACCCGCCTCCCTGAGTCAACAAAAACCACCAGGGCTTCGTGTGTGCACTGGCTTACCATGGCTTCTAGGAAATGTGCGGAGGTGCCAGGGCCACATCACTGCCTTCCTCTGCCCAGAACACTCCATCCCACCCCAGTCTCATGTCCACAAAGAGCCATCCCAACACAGGCTCCCTGCCCCCACTCCAGCAGGTGTGTCCACCCCAGGGAATGGGGACGTGTCCATGATTCACATCTGCACCCCGCAGTCTACAGTGTAGCAGAGGGGCCTAGGGCAGGAAAGATGGAGTTTCCTTGCTGCACAGTGGAGCCCTTGGGGAGCCTCAGGCCTCAGGAGGGGCTGTGTGTACACCTGGGCCCTGCACCTGCACAGCTTTGCTCACTGGAGTTGGGTCAAGGGAAGACAAGGTGAGGAGGCAGCCACTCTACAGGCCAGAGGAGCAGTGGGCAGCCCAGCTTCCAGGTTCCCAGGAAGGAAGAGGAGATCAACTGCTGGTGTCTGATGTGGCCCTGGGATGCGGGGGTCCACTTCAGGAAAGAGCAACCGGCCACAAATAAAGCATTAGCTTGGAGATGCATTCTTCAGTCCCATGGAGTCATCTCACCACGTGGGCCACTGGCCACAGAAGAAGCCCTTCAATCAGCCCATCTCTCAAACACCAGGGAGTTTGATGGCAGCCCAGAGACACACTGAGTCTACGGTGTTTAACTGTCACATTTGCCAGAATCTGCCCCAAATCCTTCAGGAGAGGAAACGGTGCCTGAGTCACCCTGAGACGGCGTGGGGCCCTGGCAGGTGAGGCCACCCTGAGACAGTGCACATTTCACTGAGGCCGGCAGAGCACTGGCCCCTCCTTGCTCATGTTCATGGAATTTGCTGGAATGAACTCTTTAATACCCACTCTGTGCCTGGTTCATGCTGAGGCTGAGCAAAAGTTCCTCACTGTTCATTATTTAAATTAGCAGGTAGTAGATGCCTGGAGACACTGTGCCTGCTAGCAAGGGACCAAGCCACAGAGGTGCCACCACCCTGTCCCTCCATACCCTCTGCCAGAGGTCAGAGCCTCAGGCACACTTCTGAGGGTGCCCCTGTGACTAGGAAGGCAGCTCCTGTTCCCCCTTCTTCCCCTTCCAGGGAGGAGGGGTCCAGGAGAGCATCCAGCACCACTAGCTCTTCCTTCTCCTCCTCCACAAAGAGCATCGATCCCCAGAAATATCTGTTTCACTGTTTCTGAGTGAAAACAGCTCCTTCCCCATGGCTCCCGCCATCAAGTCACATCGATCTGCAAGTGCATTAGGCACAAGGAGAAATCTGGTGCACCGTGAGTGCTGCATGGAATTCTGATCTGCACCGTGGCTCAGCTGGCCCCTGAATGCCCTGGGCACCTGGCCTTAGGTTCCAGTGAGGCCTGCTCAGCAATAGCAATCATGCTGCACACCAATAATTTTTTAATGTTTGGTTTAATACATACAGATTCTTTAAACAATAAAAAAAATCAGCAAACAGCCTAAGATTCTGGAGATCTCTTTCTTAACATAGAAAACAGCTTCTGACGCATGGGGAGAACAGCAAGCTGACAACATAGTTAGGAGATTGTTGCTGGGAGGGAGAGGCATTCTTTATCCGGCTCTTACTCTCTCAATAAGATTATTCTCCCTGAATAGCTAATCAGCCTTCTCCAGCTTCCCAAATCCGTGAGTCCGTGCTGCTCCCTGCTCCTTCCTCCCTACTAATGGCAAACAGTGACACCTCAGAAGGGGAGATCTCGAGTGTTAACTGACTGTGAGAAAACAACACCATGGAGGTTACAGAGAGCAGGGCCTTTGGTAAATTAGTGGCAATTTAGGGAGATGGCACTGTCACACCTGGGTTGACAATGCTGACAGGGTTTGTTGATCTCTGCTCCCATCTCAAATCTGAGTGTCACACTTCAACAGAAATGGGAGGTGTGAAAAAGATGCTTCCGGAGTCAGCCTTGGTTGCAGGTCGCTTCTGAGGCACTGAAGCAAAGAGTGAGGAGGGACAGGAGCCAGGGTTCGCTCACACATCTCCCACCCTAGGCACCAAGGAGGACACCAGTCAGGCATTGCCGCTGCCCAGGTCACCTACATAGAGTGCTTCCCAAACACCATGCCTTTGTAGCCCAGAGCAGCATCTGGAAGAAAGGGTCATTTTCCAGCAATTCCAACTCTTGGGGGTCCTGAATCTGCTCCTTGAGGCACAAAGACCCGGGGGGCAAGGCCTGGTGAGGGCAGCCTGGGGCACCGTGGGCACAGTCAGGGATGCCTGGGCCCTGTCCAGGTGTGAGCTCCTCTGAGCCAGACCTCACCCACACTTCCCCCTCTTGGGCAGGGCCAGGGAACAAGCCCTCTCCAGGTTACCACTACCAGTTCCATGATGGCCCATGCCACACAGAGCCAGAGAAGACGGGTCATCTGGGCCCTGAAGCAGCCTCTAGGCCCATGTGGAGACTCATGTTTACCAGAGGCCAGGGAATCCACCACCCTTGGCTCCTCAGGGGCCAAAGTGCTCCGTCTCCATTTCACAGCTGAGGAGCAGGGCTTAGGATGTGTGTCTTGGATGTGCCCCTCGGCCAGAGAGGGTGGGAGGCACATGGTCTGCATGGCGGGCTTGTGATTCTGTCTCCCAAAACATGAGCCTCATCTACCAGAGGAGCCACAGTGGGAGTCAGGGCACATGGACACCAACAGGAGCCACACAGGTGTTTGAAAATAGATGTGTCCCCACTCTTATGTATGCCTGTAATGCACTAACTTAAAAATTTGCGGGGGCAAGAGGGTGAGGTCCAGGAAGACCAGCCAGGCCCTCCTCCTGCCTCCACACCTCCAAGCTGAGGCAGTGCTAAGTCCTTCTGGTAGGACAGCCACAGACTGGGCCACTTCCCTGGAGAACCCCTCCCCACTCCTGTTTGTGGAAGATGGGCAGAGAGCTGGCACCCCAGGCCTGCTTGAGATCAGAGCCTGGGTGCCCAGGGAGAATGTGGTTCCTAAGGAGGTGCCATGGCAAATGCAGACTCCAAGTTGGGTGCACCTTGCTCTCCACTGTGTGATACCACCAAGAACTGAGGCTGTGTCCCTTTGAAAGTCAGCACACACCCAGCCCGCTTCAGACTGCAGTCACACACCCAAGTGTGCCTGAGTAGATGCTGGCCACTCCTCCCTGCTTCTCCTCCCTCTGGGGCAGAAATCTGACTCGCACTGCCTTCTTGTGAGCCCACCCAGGGTCTCAGCCTGTGCAAAGTCCCCATGTGAATCCAACTCTCAGCAAAGACTGGAAGCAGCTCTGTGGACCACTTTCTTTTCTTTTTGGTCCTGGGGACTGAATCCAGGGATGCTTAACCGCTGAGCCACATCCCTAGCCCTATTTCTATTTTTATTTTGAGTCAGGGTCTTGCTAAGTTGCTTTAGGGCCTTGCTAAGTTGCTGAGTCCGGCCTTAAACTTGCAACCCTCCACCCTCAGCTTCCCAAGTTCCTGGTATTGCAGGTGTGCACCACCGCACCTGGCTGGACCTCTTTATTGAAGGGCACAGGGTGGCATCACCCCTCACTGGCTTCTACCGGAGGCCACAGAGCTGGACTTCGGCAGTTTGGGAACATGACAGCCACCTTTCTGATAGGTCTTCCAATCCTGTTTCCTCCAGCCCAGGTCTGCTCCCAGGTGGGCTCAGCAAAAGCTCACGGAGGACATGTCTTTGCAAAGGGCTTTTGGGGCAGCGCTGTTCCACAGGGCTGGGCCTGACTCTATGGAGCTGCTGCCCAGGTGTGACCTGGGGCAGCTCTGTGACCCTGTCTGCACTGACTCTGTGTCCCCCACCTCCAATCTGGTACCTGCACATGAGCAGTGCTTCCAGGGTCACCTTGATGGGGTACTGGAGCGAGGATACTGCACCAGCTGTCCTAGGTGTGCACACTGCACCAGCTTGCAGTAGCCCCCAGCCAAGCAGAGGGCCGACCCTCCGTGGGCCCAGGGAAGAGCCAGCATCACCTGCATCACTGCTGTCCCCCCGTTCTCAGATGGGCAGGTTCTCCCAGAGCTCCCCATGCAGGCACTCTATGAATGGGGAGGCCAAGGTCCCCAAATCCACTCACTTCTATGCTGGTCACTCTTCCTGGGACCTTCACAGGGGCTCCTGTGACATGCTGGCCCTACCTGGGGCAGAGAGCCCACACACTGGAGGGAAGCACCTGGGCCCACTTTCTGGAGGGTTAGTGGCTGCACTGGGCTTAAAGAGAAGGGGTCTTACAGGGAGGAGGCAGGTGGACCACCATTCAGAAGGAGGTCCCCCAGGGCTGCAGATACAGCCTCCTGTGGTTCTTACTCCCCTGAGCATTGTGATGGCCTGGGAAGAAAGAGTGTCTAGGATGCTCACCTGCAGGCCAGCATCAGCCTCCATGAGAGGCGCTTTCCTCCCTGGATGTGTGTGGCCCTGCTCACGCTTGGCTGGAAGTGCCCCCACCTGGCCATGTCAACTGCTTCCCCATTCCTCCCAGACCAGGGCCCATGGCCACCTCCTGCCTCCTCCACCTCCAGGGTTCCCACTCCTGATTCCTTGGGTCCCTTGACCATGCTTTCCTGAGGCCACAGCAGAGCTGGGCAGGGGTGCGTTCTTCTCTGGAGTTCTTGGCTGCTCAGCCCTCAACCACAAGTCCCCCTAAAATCCTGATGCACACTGTGGGTGACAGCCACAACCCTGTCCCTGTGTCTATACCATACCTGAACCCATGTTCACACCCCGTGTGACGGTCGCACACCTGACCCTGTGTCCACACTGCAGGTCACAGCTGTACACTCCTGACCCTGTGTCTATACCACATACAACCCATGTTCACACCACAGGTAATGGCTTCACCCTACTCTGTGTCCATACCATGTGTGATAGCCACAGCCCTGGCCCTGTTCCACACATGTTTCTGGCTGGCTTCCTGTAAGTCACTCCTTCCCTGGTGGCTTGCTCATCTGAGCCTCCCTGCATGCAAGGCCAGGACCTGTGGTTACCTAGGTCTGCCCCTCCCAGGCCAGTGCGGGTTTCCAGTGCTTTCTCAGTCTGCTCTCAGTATCTGGGAAGCTGCGAGGTTTGCAGAGGTGAGAGCTCACTGCTGGAGTCAGCATCTGACCATCACAGTCCCTCTGAAGGCCACACCCTCAAACCATTCCTGGCAAAGTCCCAGGGAAGTCCTGCAACTCCTTCCCAGGTGCCTCTCCCACCAGCTACAGGCCTTTGACAGACAAGACCCTCTCCCTTAGAGTTGTGAGACAGGGAAGAACCATGGGCCAGCATCTGTAATGACTCTTGGGCCCAGGAACACAATGTAGGCAGAACTCCGCACAGCATGCCTCTGGAGCACACGCATCACTGAACTCTCTTCTAGGTCAGCAGCACTAGATTCCTCATGGAATGTAGAATTTGCCAGGATGTCAGCTGGAACGGGAAAGCACACGGGAAGACTGACCTTGTTCTGCAGAACCAGGTCTGTCCAGCTGAAAGTGGTCTACAAGCACACACTTCATAGAGAGACTATCCATTTGTTCAGAGAACACCCTCCACAAGCATCCAGGGTAAAGGTTTGCATATCACTTTCTCATCTACAGTGCAAAGGAAGCAACTGAGATAAAAATCCCAGGTTGTTTCAAAGGACACAGCTTCCATTCTGGGGATGAGCCACCAACCCTGAGCTCAGAGTGGGTCATTCCCTCAGTCTCACATGTCAACAGCACCTCCTCAAGGGAAACCAGGGCCTTCTCAGACACAAAGCTACACACTGCAGTGTAGAAGGTCCTCCCCAAACACTGGAGTGAGTTCTCAGGGTGGGGGGAGTGAGACAAGGCTGATCCTGAAGGGGGGAAGTGAGGACTGGGCAGCCCCCGAGAAGCTGCCCTCTCGATGGTGAGACTGGACTAAGCTCCTGCAAAGTAATTGTGGGGTTCAGGCATAATCTGTCCACTGTGAGAGCTGCTCAGCTACAGCACAGGAGGAGACTTGATTTTTTGCACTTAGTACAGGTTGCCAGGGAATCATCTCCTCAGTTGCTCCTCCAATTTTAATCAATTGCTCATTATTTTCCCCATGACAACTTATGTCCATGATTTCTACCACATGAAATGATCATGAGATGCTTCATGAAGTGTGACCTGGCAGAGGGACTCCCAAGGGTCCAGCGTGTCAGGTTCCCAAAGCCTGAACATGCCCATTGGCAGCAGGTGGTGTGAGCAGCCAGGAGAGGGTCTCCATGGATGGCATGAAAACTGTTAGCCAGGTGGAAGAAGGAGCAGCTCAGTGCCCGATCCATTCATGAGGTGCAAACAGCATCAACTAACAGGTGTAGAGGATGGTCTGGGCTCTAGCCACGTCACTGTTGGCACTTTGTTGACCACCAGAGTCCCCATGACTGCTGAGGAGCTGTGACCAACCCAGGAAGGCACACTTCCCAGGGATCCACTTCCTGGGTTGCATCTCCCTCATTCTGGGCCAAAGGCCTGGCCCAGGGCAGGCTATGGAGCCTGCAAGGCAAAGGCATTTCAGGAACATGCTGGTGTAACTGGGGACAGTGTAGCACCTATCTTCCAGCTGGGCCACATGGGTGGACAGCATGATCTCAGGGGCAAAGGAAGACTCCATCCCTCCCCGAAGAACCAGTGAACTTTTCCACCTCCTCCAGGTGACCGAGACTCTACAGCAGAGGCAGATACCGCTGACCTAAGTGAAATAAGCTTTCTGTCCCTGTTACAAACTCACTTTCTTTCCTTGAGGAGAATCACTAACAGACTGACCTAGAAGATTTCCAGATTCTTGCCTGAAGGTTGACTTTCTTAGAGGAAAAGAAAGAAAAACCACAAAACTTCTGGTTTCCTAAGGCTGGGGTGGAAGTTGGGAGAGGGGACACCGTGTGCCCAAATGTCAGCAAGTGTAGAGAAGCCTGGGCCACACTCAGGGAGACATGCCTTGACCAGTGTTCAGGACTTGGCGTATCTAAGGGGAAACTGAAGGACACTGACCCCCAGCCATCCTTAGCCACAGGCGAGATTGGAGACCTGTGGACTGGACAGGACCTTCCTCGGTGACCTGGAGGGCAGTATGGGGTGGGAGGACCACTTGATGCCTCTCGGATCACCTGGACAACCCTCAAATGACATACTCAGCACCATCCCCATCCACTGACTACCCAGAGCAGCAGCTACCTGCCCTTGTCTTTGAGCACCTTTGTGTCTGGTTCTCTGGGCAGGAATGACCCACCCCTTTAGCATCCAACCTCTGCCTGATGGTGGTGGTGTGGGTACTCTACTGGCTGTTGAAGGGCACTGTTGTACTCTCTGGTCAAGATGCTGGGTGACCACCCTGCCTCAGGGATCAGCAGCAGCAGAGCTTGCTGCTGACTTTCCAATTGGGGTCTTGGCCCAGGTTGCTAAACAACAATTTCTAAACAGCAATTACCTCCTTTGTGGAAATATTGTAATCAAGGATAAACTCCGTATCAGCAAAGTGAGTGATTTTAGCCCAAGGCCTTCGTAGGACTAGGACACTCCGGAGTAATTCCCAGAGGTATCCGGAAGCAGCTCTGGGGACAAACACAGAGCCCTCACTTCCAGCAGGTAGCATGGGAACACAGGGAAAGTTAGCCCTGCCAGTCTCCTTCTGACATGAGAAGTGGACAGAAGGCACCTGTGTCCATGGTCCTGAGAGACTGGAGACACCACATGGTGTAGGGCTTTGTCCAGCATGACTCTTGCTCATGCAAGCACAAGATTGCCAGGGCTGCAGCATCCAAGTACCTCACCCAGGGTGGTCAGAACAGCAGGTGTTTATTCTCTCACAGTTCAGAGGCTGGAAGTCCTAATCAAGGTGCCAGCTGGGTACTGCTCCCTCCCAGGCTCCAGGGAGATGCTTCCTGGCCTCTTCCAGCTTCCATTGTTGCTAGTGATCCTTGGTGTCCTCTGGCTGGTGTTGGTTGTCTCCTTCCTCCCTCTTGACATTGTCCTTCCTTGTTCACATCCATCTGTGTGCCTATGTGTCCCTTCCTGTAGGACAGCAGTTGGATTGGATTAGGGTTCACCCTACTGACCTCTTCTTAACTCAATTACCTCCATAAAGACCTTACCTCACAGACACAGAAAAGGGACGTGTTCTAGCCCTGCAGGGGAGATGTGGCAATTCCTCTTTGCAGTGACACCAAAATGCAACCAGCAGCTGTTTCCTAAAAATTACTTGTGGATCCCGAAGCCAGATCAGTAACAGTTTTTACCGTTACATTGAAATTCCCTGGTCTGTTTCATGCAGGATTGTATACTCTTGGCATTTAAACATTTGGTTTCCTGGGTTAGGCAGATACTCAAGTATTTATTAAAATAAAATTTATTAGGCAAGACTTTAAAACATCATATTTGTTCAAATCACCACAAATTCCATCAGAAGAGTCTGAATGTACTGGAGCATTTCAAGTTCTCAGTGGTGGGTACAAGTTTTCCAAAATTCTAATTTTCATTTGCACTCTCAAATTTCAATATTGCAACAAATTCCAACTGTTATTTCCTCTGAAGTGGTGTTCTTGAAAATGTCTGCCAAACGACCAGTCTGAGTGCCCTTTTGGCTAAAGGTTCTCTCACACAGAGGTGTCCCCTGAGGAGTGGTGCTGGCAGCTGGAGTCAGCTCCTCCTGGTGCTTCTCCCTGGAGTGCTTGGTTGCTACAGAGCCTTCTGGTCCTCCCATCATCACCCAGCCATGTGCACAGCATCAAGTTCCACAGTCAGAATGTTTTACACTTCACCCAGAACATTCTTAAGTGCGATGGGCTCTTCTCCACAAGCACATGGCTGGGAAGAACACTAGGGCCCCCAGTGTGGTGACCCTGTGCCAGGCTTGGCTGAGACATCCATCTTACCACAAGCAGCTGAAAGTCAACACTGAGAAAGGCACATGGTGCAGATAGGGTGCAGAGGGCCCCATGCTGGCTGGCCCCACTTCAACAGGTCAGGAGCCAAGCAGCTAGCAGCATCTCTGCTCAGGGGCCAGCCTGCAGGCATCAAGGTGGCCATTGGCTGTGAGACTCACTGGAACTCAGGTGCTCTTCTGGGACATTCTGGTGTTAGCAGAATCCTGTTTCTGGGGATTCCAACTGAGACCCCCACCTTCGTGAGTGGTCAGCCAGATGCTGATTCTTCCTCTAGATGTCATCTCCCTATAGACACCTGTTATGGTTTGGATGTGAGATATCCCCAAAAGCTCATGTGTGAGACAATCCAGGAAGGTTCAGAGGAGAAATAATTGGGTTTTGAGAGTCTCAACCCAATCAGTGACTTAATCCCCTGATAGGGATGAAGTGAATGGTGACTGAAGTGGTGGGTGTGGCTGGAGGAGGGGATGGTGGGGCGTGGCCTTGAGTGTATGTTTGTATCTGGATCATGGAGTCTCTCTGCTTCCTGATCACTGTGATGGGAGCTGCTTCCCTCTGCCACTCTTTCCTGCCATGATGCACAGCCTCACCTTAAGCCCTGAAGAATGGAGCCAGCCTTCTATGGACTGAGACCTCTGAAAAATGTGAGCCCTAAATAAACTTTTCCTCTTAAAATTGTTGTGGTCGGGTCTTTTAGTCACAGCAAAAAAAATTAAAAGCTGAATAAGAAAACACTTCACATCATGGCTACCTGCTTTCCCTGGAGAGCTCCAAAGAAAAGCTCTGATTGCCAAGGGCCTACCTGCCAAATAATCTCTGGACAAACTGTCTACTGCATCAGAACACTGATGACCTGCAATATTCTTTTGCCACACCCGTGACACCCTGAGCACTCCGCCCACGCCTTCTTTCACTCTAGGACTGGGTCTCTACAGCCTGGAGAAGTCCCAGGGTCATGGCCTGCCTCCCATAACAGCACAGGGTTGTTCTCAGGACTGGGGACCTATCTGCAGGTCCCAGCACAGCATTTAATGCAGGCTCCTACGGGAGCATTTGCCAAGCTCATGGCAGAGCCTCACTCCAAGCATGGGGTCCTCGGAAGGTCCTGGTGACTGCCTAGGTCCCAGGTCCCAGAGCCAGCCTGGCTGATCTGAAAATAGAGTTGGCCTTGCAGACACCTTGAAAGGTCTTTGAGGCCCCAGTGATGTAAACACCATCACTGAGAAGCACTGAGTAAATGCTGAGGGAACCTGCTGGCCCTCGTCCCAGGACAGGTCTGAGATGCCCCAGCAGTTGGCACACACCACTGGCCTTCTCCCAGAAATCCCTCCTTCTTTTCCCAGTAGCACAGAACAGTCTCCCTGAGGGCACACTAGCACTGGTGGTCACAACACAGGGGTGCCAGGTTTATCTGTCCTGATTGATTCCAGAAGCTGCCTCGTCATACCTGGCCACCCCAGGAAGCATACATTGCAGGCCTGCTATCCTGTGAGACCAGGGAAGCGATGACAATCAGCACTTTGCTTCATGTTTTCCTCATTTCTATTTCACTTTTTTGACAAATAAAAGTTGTATATATTTATGGTGTACAGCATGGTGTTTTGATATATGTGCACAGTGTAAAAAGATTACCATAAGCTAATTAACATACGCATGTCCGCTGAGGAAATCTTAATGTGGAACCCGTGGAGGAAATCCCAGAGCTCAGGAAAGGCATGGCTGCCGAGAGAGGCCACGCTGAGGGAGGCTTCATGGACTGGAGCTGACCCTGGGCCCTGAATCTTCTAGCCCAGAGCTGCTTTCTGCCTTTGCTGGTGCCAGAGCCATCTCCCCTTTCTGCTGAGAGCAAGGGGACCAGGTGGAAACAGCCAGGGTCCCAGTGGAGGGTCTCTGTGCACACTGGGCCTGCAGTGTTGCTCCTGCCTACTGACTCCCACCCACACTTGCTCTGGCCTGGGGCTTCCTCTGGCCGCAACAGGGCAGGAGCACCTTCTGAATCTGCTTGGAAGTAGGCAGCCAGCAGAAGGAAAGGCACGGATGTTTTCTGCACACGGGTGTGCTATAGAAGCCCATGGGGATGCTGTCTACACACAGGTGGGCTACAGAAGCCCATGGGGATGCTGTCTACACACAGGTGGGCTACAGAAGCCCATGGGGATGCTGTCTATACACAGGTGGGCTGTAGAAGCCTGTGGGATGCTGTCTGCACAAGAATGGGCTATAGAAGCTCATGGGATACTGTCTGCACACGGTGAGCTGTAGAAGATGTGGGGATGCTGTCTGCACACGGGTGGGCTATGCACATGAGTAGGCTATAGAAGCCCGTGGGGTGGGACCCTCAACTCCTATTCTGGGCTTTCATCCCCGGAGTTCACCTGATTTTTTGAAAATATTTCTTTTTGCCAAAAGCCTGAAAACATCACTTTTCAGTCGATGATCCACAGCACCAGCTTTTATCCCTGCATCTCAGGAGTAGCAGCGGCCCATGAAGTAAACACGTGGGTAGCCCAGAGCCCAGTTCCTGCAAGTAGACTGTGCATGGCAGAGGGTGGCCAAGGACCAGCAGGCCTGACCTTTGTAAGAATGCCACATTCACCAGGTCTCTCTTGCTTAAAACATGTGGGGACTCTCCACTGCATTACTTCAGGAATCTTTCCTGGAACCATGAATGTCCTAGCTACTCAGGCTAAAACTGGGCAGAACAGAACAACTGTGCCATGAAGACACTCAAGTTAGTTGATGGTTTAGTTCAATGAATACAGCACCTCGAGTGCCATGCTGGTCAACTGGACTACAACACTCAGGTGACCATGGGTTTTAACCTGTTTCCAGGTACAGTGCTGAGAGGGCCATCTGGGCAGTTCAGGGCAGGGGCCTCCCTCCCACTACCCAGGAGGCTTATTGTCTCACCATCAGAAGGTGGACCATTGTTCTCCATATTCTGACAGCAGCGGTCCTTGCACTGGGCCCTGGAAGTCAGGGTGGACCTGCAGTGATGGAGCCAGCATCTTCACACCTATGTCCTGGTCCCTTAGGCTGGGCCTCAGCTCCAGGCACCCTGTGTGGCATGCAGGTGATTCTGACAGGTGCGCTGCCTAGCCACCCTCCCCCCAGTGCCGAGGGAGGGAATATGACAGAATAGCACAACCTCTGTGAGCAGATCTGTAAACTCTAGTAAGCTGCTATTATTGCATAAATGAAAATATCTTTGGCACTTGTGCTCTTTCTACCAACATTTATGTGCATTTACACACTTGCCATTATGGGGTAATGATGTACCTATACATGCTGCTGGGACTCGGTAGCAAAATGACTTTGAAATTAATATGATGGCACCAACACTTCAGACCTTGCCCCACCGCAGCAAGGTCAATGTCTCTTCATGACTCGCTGTCCTGTTCATCGTGCCTCTTCCTGTGGCATCCTGCCCAGGTCTCCACCTGTGACCTACTGGCCTCCTGGGAGACAAAGGTGTTTTGTACCTTCTTGAATTTCATCAACCAGAACTCATCAAAGTGGGTGGAATGAACAGATTACCAAGTGGAATGTTGTGAAGTGTTGCTGATTCGCTTTCTATGTGAAGACCCAGCATGAGTAATGAACCATGTATTAGAAAAGGTCAAAGCCAACCAGCCCTGAGATTAGCTTTAATAGCACATCAGTGGGCATGTTATGGTTGGCACTGGATGTCCCCCAAAGGCTCCTCTGTTGAAGCCCTGATCCCCAGTGCAGCAGTGTCAGAGGGGGACTTTGGGAAGGGTTGGCCCACGAGGGCTCTGAGCTCATTAGTGGGCTGACCCAGGGGTGGACTAACAATTCAGTGGCATGTTGGGTAGTGGTGGAGGCAGTGGGAGCTGGGCTGGTTTATGGGAGTGGTCCTCGGGGCGAGTCCTTGGGGACTTAACTCATGACCAGCTCCATCCTTCTGCTCTCTGTGTCCTGGCTGCCGTGAGCTGAGCACTTTCCCTCCCCACACCCTCCTGCTTTGCCTCCAGCCCAAAGCAACGGAGACAGCCAGTCACGTTGGAACTTCAGTCACAGAGATGGAAAGCTAGTAGGGCAGAGCTGAATGAGATCATGTAAAGCAACACCCATCATTGACTGCACGTTACTTCACCCTACAAAGTACTTAGTGAAATCAAGGTAGAATCCAGGAAATGTCCTGGGATCCATCCCATTTTAGTGAATAAAAACCGTTTTAGAGTGTTGCATATCTCATAGTAAAACCCACAGGTGGTGTTGCTTTATAATGATGAAATCGCAAAAAAGTAATTCCTAGATCATGACTCCATACAGCCAAAAACGTTACTGAGCAGGAAGGGGACAAACCTCTCCCAGGGAAGGGTGCGAGCAACTTACACAGCACTTCACCTTCAAGGGGGCACACTTCCAGCCCTACCTATGGGTAGAGCACAGCAGTTCCTTGCCAAGATGGTGGGAAGGTTGGGGAGTGACAGACACACCTCCCCCAGGGGGTCGAGGCCAGCTCAGGGGGACAAGCTGTTGTGGCAGCAGGGCCCTCAACAGGCTGGGTGAGAGCGAGAGGCACATGTCACGTGGGACCGAGTGTCCACATCTGAAGGATAAAGTGAAGGTGGGAGTTGAGTGGGGGCCAGGTAGGAAGGCAGACTCAGGTCCTAGGTCCCAGATTCCCTGGGGCACTTGGATCAGCGTGTGCAGTGCCATGCCAGGACTCAACCTGGACTCTACCCTGTGGCTTGGAAGTTCCATCCTACCCATGTGACAGGCAGCAAAGTGAGACACGACCTGCCCCAGCCAGAGAGAGCAGCTCTCACCTCCCAAGTTTGCCTGAACAGCTGCACCTGGGATGATCCCAAAAGTTAGGCCTGCTCTCCAGAGCAGAGGAAGAAGTGCCCAGTGTCCTGCCGCATGTGATTGGTTGGACTCTCCCTCCCGTGACGGGAGCGGGTGGAGTATGAGGAGGAAGCAGAGCGGGTCTCCATGACCGACCTCCACATGGGCGGCCACGTGTGCCACTGCCCCACAGCACCCGCCACTCCCACCCTTCCTAGGTGTGGGCGGGTTGTGCCTTGCGGCCACCCAGCCTCTTCAGGTGATGATGATGCTACACCCTGCCATGCTTGCTTGACAAGAGTTCCCATTTGTCACAAGCCCACAAGGACACACTGGCCCTGCCACAGCCCCCTGCAGGTGAGGGTGTGCCTCTGCACTCCACATGCAGCCCACCCTCCTGGGCACCACGGCCAGACAGCACAGACCATCCTGAGGTGTTGTCATAGGGACCCCCCTGGGACCACAGTGATGATGGCAGTGACGACCACAGTGCAGACCTTTCCCCAGGAAGACGGCAATCCCCCCTCACTTTGACTAGCCACATTTTCAGGACCCAGGGGCCACTGGAGCCAGAGGGTATTGTACAGGAAGGGACACTTCATAGCTATGGGTGTCCACTAGATGACTTCCTTCTGAGCAGGCACATACATGCACGTGTGTGCTGGGACATGTGTGAGTGCATGTGTTTGTGTGCAGACATGTACTGATGGTGCCCGTGTGCACATGTGCTAGTGTGCGTTGGAGCATGCATGTGCATTGGTGTGTGCTCACATGTGCACATGTGTGGTGCCAGGCATGTGTCACTGGCATAGGAGGGAAGTAGAAAGGCAGTTGTTTGTCTTTGGACTGAGCAAAGAAAGGAAAGTCAGGGGCTCTTCAGAGGGTGGCAGAGTGGAAGGAGGGTTCAACCGGAGTCTCCCGTGGCAGTGCCCGGCCTCCACGCTCACCCTTGTCTTCTGAACTCCGGGGTTGACCAGGAGGCACCCAGGCCTACTACATTGTCCAGTCACCTGAACACTGTGTGGGTGACCCTAAGGAACCACTGGCAACCTGCAAGTGGATTCATACAGAAAGGCTTCCTGGGGAGCGGCAGCTCAGTAAAAGGTAAATGGAACCAGGCTGAGGACCCTCCTCGGTGCTAACACTGGTGGTCACTAGGAAGGCGCCCAGTGGGCATGGGCAGGTCTCACACCAAGCTCTCTGGGTTTCAGGACCAAGTACCCTATGTACATCAGGCAATAACGATGCGGGACTGGTCACGGGGACAAAAAGTAACCACCTAGTTGTGGCTCCTCTGAGACACAAAGCTTGCTGCCTTCCTCGTATCAGATACTCCTCATTAACCCAGCCACAGTGGCTGCACCATCACTGAACCAGGCCTGGCCTCTGCCAGCTGCTGGCCTACCAGCCACAGCTCAACTCCAGCCACAAGGAAACGGAAGTCAATGCACTGCTAGCATCTGCGTCTCGGCCGCCAGAAGGGCCACTTTCCATGCTCCCTCTATTAAATCCCAAACACAGGCACACAAAGCATCCCCCAAACCCAAGTTCATGCATACATGGCACCCCAAGAGCTCACACACTCAGCACCCCAAATCTCAAGCACACACTCAGCATCCCCAAATTCCAAGCGCACACACGTAACACCCCATAAATCTACATGTGCATGTGCACAGTCATTCACAATGCCAGGAATTTATTCTATTCCTAGCTTTCATGCCTCAGGGTGACCCTGGGAAACTTACCTGTCCTAGGGGATAGACACTCGTTCTGCGTGGTCATCCTGTAGAAGACATGTGAACAGTCTGAGGGTTTCAGTGGCTCTCAGCTCCCTCCTTGTACTGGGCACATTCTGGCTCCACAGGCTGGTGTTTGATGCCATTGGTCCTTCCACCTTTCATCTAGGTGTGCCTGTCCTGTCTTCTTGAAGGGATGTCAAAGTCCTGGTAGGGGTTGTGTTGACATGGGCACTGGGAGACACCAAATCCTTGCCACCTACTGCATGTACGTGAATTTGAAAATTGCTCAGGCTCCCTGAGCTTCAGTAAGCTCATCTGCACCTTGAGGATCATCATCATCATCCTGGGCTCTGCTGAGGGTCAGAGGAGCTGACACATACAGGCTGCTGAAGAGGTCCTCACAGTCATCAGGCACACGGTCAGTCACCTCTGTCATTGAGGACAGACTCCATCATATGCTTCAATGTTAGAGGGTGCTGGGGATTGAACCAGCATTGTTTTCCCACCCTTAATTTTGCTTAGCAGTTTTATTGAATTTATATCAGATTACTTAAATGTAATTTTTACTTGCTTGATCAACGTCTGACATTTAACGTCTTCACACACGTCTGCCAGTCATGCTGCCTAAGCCATCCAGACTCACATACACGCCAAGTCCCAGACACGCTTGTCCCCACCCAGAAATGCTTTCTGACCCACATGTCCTGAAAACTCCTGAGTCTTCAAACCCAGTTGAAGGTGCTTTCTTGGGGAGATCAGCTCTGAGTGCCCCAGGTAGAGGAAGAGTCCCTCTGGAATTTTCCCAACAGCATCAGTACAAGCTGCTTTTATACCACAAACCACAAGTGTCACCAATTCACATGCAGCTTTCTCACTCAGGGAGTCCTGGACCCAGTGTCTCCAACTGTGTTTGGAACAACTGATATGGATGTCGAAGTTCAGAGACAGTCCTGCAGCCACCAGCTGGTGTTCCTGTGGTTCATTTTGCCCACCAATGGCCAAAGGAGCCACTTTCTTCCCAATGCACCTCCTGTTGCTTCCAAAGCCAGGTATTGCCTGCTCAGCCTCCCATGCAAACCCCTAGTCACGCTCTGAGTAACCGGTTATGCGCAGGTTTCCCGGAGAGCACAGAGGGGCTTCGAGACTCCACAGAGAGCAGACAGGGGCCAGGTGAGGGGACATCATGCACTCCAAGTAAAGGCAGGATGGCAGGCACTGGCCCCACAAAGGAATGGCTCAAGGCGCCCCTTAAACTGGCACTGGCATTTGTGCTTCCAACAGAGGAGCTGGTGGAAGCAGGAGGTGGCCTGGCTGCTGTCCTGTTTAAGAGACCTGTACAGGTTCATGTCTGTCTGCAGCATTTACAGAGCCCCACACAAGCTGAGAGTCAAGGGTCTTGCTGTTGAGGTTTTGAGCATTTGCTGGCAGGTGACATAGCATGCACTTACGGGGCAGCAGAACATAGCACACACCTGTCAGGCAGCAGAACATGGCACACACCTGTCAGGCAGCAGAACGTGGCACACACCTGTCAGGCAGCAGAACATGGCACACACCCATGGGCCAGCAGAACATGGCACACACCCATGGGGCAGTAGAATGTGGCACACACACTTGGGTCAGCAGAACACTGCACACACCAATGGTCCAGCAGCTACATGTGGCTAATTTACCCCACTGGATGGGAGACTTACACATTTTAATTTTGGATGCTTTAATGTGGAGTCCACAATTCATACTATTTTGGGGGGAAGTTCATCTGGACATGAGATGTTATGAGGAAAGAAAGGCTGAGTGACCATGAACAGCTGCTTAGGAGATGCCCCAAGGCCAGTGGACGCACACCACTTTCTGCAGTTCTGAACCGTGTGGTGTGACAAGGCCAGTGTCTGAGGAGCCTTTCTTTCCTTGCCTCCTGGCAAGTGGGACTGTCCCTTCTGCAATAACGACAGGGATCTGGGGGGAGCTGAAGTGTGGCTGGGTGCTAACTCTGGACCAGGCATTTGGCAATACCTCCAGGACCAAGGTGCTACCGAGGACGAGGGCTAGTTCATTTAGACTGTGTGACTGCAATAGAACTAGTGGCCCTCACACCCTCAGCCCTGTGCCTGCAGAGCCACCAACCGGCAGCTCCCCTCCTCTCCCTGGGCTTCCATGACCCCCATGCAATTGCCCTGCACTGCTGTCTGCAGTGGCCCTGGTGTGTCATCGTGTTCTCTCTCTTGCTCCTGCAAGGGGTCTTTGCCCAGGTTGTGCCAGGAAGGCAGGGCTGTAGGACAGTCAGTAGCCTGTCTCCTTGCCACCTGCCAGCCACCTTCTAGGTGCCCTGCAGCACCTGGTTGCTGGAAGAGCCTCCACATTCCCCTGGCCAGCAGTTCCACCTGTCCACCTGCCCCATGTGAGTTAGGGGGAGTTCCAGATGCATCTGCATCAATGGAAAACAGCAGGATTGGTGGCTATTTGCTTGACTGTTGTGAGTTTGAGAGAAAATAAAATAAACATGGCAACAGGTATTTTGTCCAATTTGTTCATTGCCACATCACCAACCCTTAAAGCAGCCATATGGCCTGTCCTCAAGCTGAGTGAGGACACACGAATGCCTTCAATGTACTTATCAAAGTCATTTTAACTCCAATGTACTAATAAACACAGTCTCCGTTGCATTGAGCCGGGTGGCATAGTTGCGGAAGGCTCACTCTGCGATGAGGAATGCCACCACGTCTGTTGCAATTGTCACTGGCCACTTCCCCTCATGGGGTGGTGGGAGGACATGTGGAACATTCTCATGCTCTTTTGAGAAAATCCTGAGGTCAAAGCAGGAAGAGTGGTCTACAAATACAGATTAGCACCGTCAGCTCGACTGTGTTTCTGCTTCTGAGCCCATGGCCACTCAGTCCTGTAACAGTACTGGGCTGTGGACAGGAGGCTGCAGTGAACGCCTGGCCTGCAGAAAGGTGCAGACTGCACACCACCTGGGAGCAGCAGCGACTGTGGACCTCGAATTGTGTGAGAAGTGCTGTTAGCTGATGCAGTGGTGTGCTGCATCCTTCCTGCTCTAATGCAGGGGAGTGTCCCCAGGTTCGCCCATCTTTTTTCAGTCAGGGGCAAAAGCAGGGCCTTTGAAGGGCTCACAGGCTACTGGCCTCCTCCCCCATCTTCCCAGGCATCAACCGCAGGATAGCTGACTTGCCATCCTCTCCCCCGCCTGGAACTCTGCCTCAACCCTCACCACCAGGTCATAGGTCACCCCCCAGACACCCCTGCTGCTCACCCGGTGCTCCCAAGTCACTGTCTGCCTCCTTATCCTGCCCTTGCTCCACAGCCTCTGATCATCTCGGATCGCTCGTCAGTTCCTGTGAGGCGGGACTTGTCCTTGTTCTGGGAACCCAGGTGCCATCTGTCAGGAGGGGGGCTGACATGTGGGAGGTCCCTGTCAGCATTTCCTGAACAGGGCAGCTCCATCAGGAAGGATCAGTAAGGACCGAGGGCCAGGTCAGGTCAGAGCCAGGTGGGTGTTGGACGGAGTCTTCCTCTCACAGGGGCTTGGACATCCTCCTCCCAGGGCTGCTTCTTTACATGCCATGGACACAAGAAGAGGATATCTGTGTGCATGCTGGGTGAATGGCCGATGGGCCAGCCCTGTGTGTGTATGCAGCTGCAGGCACTGTGCACTGGCTGGGGACCTGGGGCTGCTCCAGTCCTTTCACCTCATGGACTGTAAACTGAAGAGTGAGACAGGGTAACACCTCACCAGGCAGATGGTGCTGCTGGTGCACTGGCTGATACATATTTCAATTAAAGAAGGAGCCATAGGGGCTCAGGGTGGACCTCAAATTTTGCAGCACCCAGTAGGGAAGATCCTAGGCCCGGGCTCCAGCAGCCCTCTGCTGGGACCGCAGTGGTGGTGACTTTGTTACACTCGCGGAATGTTGCTCACTTAACGGACCTCAGGGTTTCCTTGTACACTGCTGCCTTCCCTGATGGGCGAGTTCTGTGGGCCCTGTGGAGATCATACCATGTGGCAGGTGTTGTGTGAGGAACTGGGGAAATAGAGGGATGCAGGGTGCCAAGGCAGGCCCCGTGGTCTACCAAGGCTGGAGGTCACTGTAGCGGGGGCACGTCCACAGGTAGGGAGCTGCTCTCCACTCCTGAAAGCAGAGTTTTGCCACCTATTCAGTTATGAAAACAGCACAACCAGGACACAGCTGGCTCACGAGGACTGTCAGAGCCGACTCCAGCACCCTCACGGCCCCAGGTACACTGCAGCCAGCCTCCCACGGACATGGGCTTCTGCATCTGCAGACCCCAAAGCCAGTCTGCGGGGAAGGGCCACACGTGCTCAGCCACATGTGAAGTTTTCCGGTGTTGGGTCAGGACAGCATGCTATCCTAGGGCTCAAGTGATCGACACATCTCTAGGGGCCACTTATCATGGTCAGTGCTTGGAGTCCATTCTGAGCAAGAAAATCAATCCTGGGCCTCAATTGTAAGCACTGTAGAATGGGCTGCTTCCCCATGTGGGTCTCCCTAAAGATCAACCCACAGAGGGCCCTTCCTCTAGGATCCAGGCCCCGAATTCTCACACCCGAGAGCCCGTGGTTGGGAGTTGAATTGTGCCCCCTTCAAAAGACACACTGAAGCTCTGAACCCCAGGATCTGGGAATGTGACCCTCCTTGGAGAGAGGGTTCTGCAGATATCATTAGTTAAGTTGAAGCCACACTGGAATGTGACTGTCCTTGTGAGACAGGAGACACAGATGTGGATAAAACAACTCCATGACATTTAGACAGACATCAGGGTGATTCTGGGATGTGGGACCACATTTGGGAGCATGGTAGTGCCTTGTGGACACACGATCCTTCAACAGCCACCTCTCACTGCCCCAGTCCGGGGAATCTCCCGTGCAGATTGCCTGCCCTCCAAGGGCACGGCTGATTTGGAGTGGCAAATTTGGAGGAGAGCAATGAGAATGTACCAGAACAAATGTGCATGACCAGCAGCAAGGGATGGCAGTCAGGCAGAGGGGCAGACTCACTGCCTGGGCTGCTCTGGCTCTCAGCCAAGGAGGCCATCTCTTGGAGGCTTTTGAGTGCCCAGAACCACCTTGGAGGTCCAGGTATGCCACACACCTCACACGTAACTCCACTTCTATAGCCTGCCATTCACAGGTATCATCCCCGGAAACGTCCACACAAGCGTATTGTCACCAACATTCCCTGTCCATTCTCCTGATACCAGAGAACCTGGAAAATGCAACTCTGATGGGCTGACTAGACCCACTCGGATGCTTCCAGGAACTCCCAGACTCTCAGCCAAAGTGTTCAGGAGGCTGCTGCTGCACCCATGTCCCACCACGTCCAGCTGGGTGCCCTCCCTCCTGTTCCAGGCTCCGCTGCTCCAACCTGCAGGTGTGAGAAGCAAAGTGCCCCTCACCAGAACCTGTGCTGGCTAGACCTGCCATCTAGAGCATTCCTCACCCACCACAGGCTCCCACGGAGCTCGACCTGCCATCTGGGTCCACACCTCACCTGCCACAGGTGCACATGGAGCTCCACCTGCTGTCTGGTCCACACCTCACCCACCACAAGTGCACAGGGAACTCAACCTGCCATCTGGTCCACACTTCAACCATCACAGGCTCACACGGAGCTTGACCTGCTGTCTGGCCCATGCCTCACCCATCACAGGTGCACAGAGAGCTCACCTCACCTACCACAGGGACACATGGACACAGCTGACAAACACAAACTCACACATACTTGACAAATACAAGCCCACACCGAGACACACACATACATACACACTCACAAATGGAACCTTCTCACTTGAAGAGCAGGCACACACGCACCAGCGAAGCACATGCATGTGCACAGGACCACACAGACACACAAGCACACACACTCTCCTGAGGGCTCCTGCTTTCCTGTGTGATCCCTGGTCATGTCTGCAGTTCTGTTGGCAAGTCCACCCAGTAGGAGCACCCAGCTCAGCCGGTCATTCCAAACCCACCAGTGGAATTACTGGGAGCCTTCTTCTAACTACCCTGGAGGTGGCTACACACTTGCTACCAGAATCCTAAATGCACGTAACTGCCCTCTGCCTTTCCCTCATACCAGCAACAATCAAACATGCCACTCTTATGCACACACACTCACACATGTGCACACCCAGCATGCACACATGCACTCTGAGGACAGCCCAATCTGGTGGAGGACGTGTCTGGGCTTGCTCCTGGGTGGAACCTGGGACCTGTGCACTCAATAGCAACAGAAAGTTTGAAGGAGACCAAATAAAAGAAGGTAAGAAAGTCATACCTGAAAAGGAAAGGAGGTATTGGATAAAGCATGCAATTTAATGTGACTATATAGAGCCATCGGTCAGAGGCAACAGGGATTCTGAAACAGGGTGATGATAATTAAACCCTAAAAGTCAATTAATATTTCTCTCATCATTCACAAAGGGACTGGAGCAGATGATGGCAGCAGGCAGGTTTCATGCAGGAGGAGCAACGAAGGAGAGAAAGTCAGAGCTGCAGCCCCTCAGGTGACAGGGACTTAGCATACTCGCCCTGCAGGGATTCTGAAGGCCCCTGCAGCACCCATCACCAGACCCTGTGGCACAAACAGGGCCAGAAACCCAGCAAGCAGCTCTCCAGAATGATTAGTAAACATGCCCCCCATGCAGGGCTCACATGAGGGGTAAGGATCATGAACGGGATTGCGCTGAGAGCTCGTGTCCTACTGTAGGAAGGATTTACAGTGTCCTATCCCAGGAGGCAGCACATGCAGAGAAACACAACACACACACACACACACACACACACACACACACACACAAAGGGCATACGCACAGGCACACATAGGCACACATGCAGAGACACACATAGACATGCATACAGATGCCCAAGAGACACATATCCTCACACACACACAAAGCAACACTTTGGAGCCAGGTTTCTGCAGCCCCAGCTCAGCAAAACTCCAGTTGGAGGTAAGTCTTCCTAGGAACAGAGCTTTGCATGCTGACAGGGGACAGTGGCAACTAAGAGGAGCTCACAGAATGCAATGTAAGCATTCTCTGACACGGAATCTCAGTTGATAAGCAGGGGCGTGTTTCTTCCTATTTCAGGATAGGTAAAAGAAGAATAGAAGGAGGTACACAGAGGTCACCTGTGGCAGGACTCCAGAAGGGGCTGTGTGCACTGGACATGGATGGCACGGGGACACACAGATGCTGGGAGCAGGCATAGATGCTGCAGAGTTACATGGTCTGGGGGTGCAGTAGGACCAGTGCACTCCTGGGAGGAAAGACACCCTGGTTGTGAGAACACAGTGGCATTCAAGGTGACTGGTCAACAAAGACAGAGGTGGAAAGCCAGCATCTCTCCACGGGGCAATGTAATTAACAGGAAAAAATGGAAGATAATGAAACTAGAGATGAAAGTGTGCAAGGTTCTGTGGTCCAACAATGACAGGCATGTGGTCACCTCGAAGGAGGCCAGGGCAGATAAGGATCAGATCCAGTCAGTGCTGAAGGGCAGCGATGCAGTTGCAGGTGACTGTGGCCAGAGCATGGGTGGGGAAGCTCCTCCATTCTCTCCCAGTGGCAGAGGTGTGTGGTGCAGTCACTCTTAGAGTCACTCTTAGAGGCCCATCCTGTGAGCAAAGGGAAGAAGACAGTGCCCAGCAGAGACCCTCACTAAGAGCAGAAGGGTTGCAGAAGGTCAGGGTCAGTCAGGGGAGCCTGTGTCCAGAGAAGAGATGAAGAGAGCCTAATCAGAATGTGATAAATCTTTGATTTGTGTTTAATTTGTACACAAATGTGCCCTTTGCAAGATGTTGATACTGATCAGAGCAGGACCTTGCTGGGAAAGTTGGAGGGATAGGAATGCCATTTTTGTCCCATCTATCTGGCAATGGTGTCCAGGGACCTTGCCCTCACTGAAGAGGGGCTGACGGCCCCTGGAGCCCTGGCTGGAGCCCCTGTGCTGACACAGAGAGGCATGAGCTGATGGAGTGCTCGGGAGAGCACTCTGTGTTTGGGGCTGCAGGCAAAGCTGGCTCCCCCTGTAGCACTCCACACCCTGAGACCCTGGCCCCTCTCTCCATCCCTGACGCCTGGGCCTCAAGGCTCTGTCAGCAAAGGGTGAGGCCCATCTGCCATAGGTACACTTGACACCTCGACTCCAGTGTGCAGCTGCAGCCACAGAGTACAGGAGCACCCTGTCTGGGCCCCCTGCCCATGAAGCACCAGGAGCAGCATGGCTGGAAAACTGCTCTCTCAAAGAGGTCAACACCCACACCAGGAGCCACTCACATATGGGAACGGGAGTCACATCCACATCTGGGTGGTGCTCTGGTTCTCTGTCCACTGTGCCATTTTAAGTCATTGTTGATCTTTCGTAGCTCCTGCTTCTTCCTTCCTAGCTACCCTTCGTGCTCTCTTTTTAGATTGTATCTCTCAGATCAAACCCTCTGAGCCTGAGCTCCCTACCAAGGCTCATCCACTTCCAGGGTGAACCACTTTGCAAAACAGTAGCCACCCTAGGACCTGGTGCAGCACTCCACATGCCTGAGACCCTCACTCCTCTTCAGAGCTGGCTCCCTCCCTGGGAGAAACTGAGCAGAGCAAGGTGAATCTGAGGGGTGACCCTGTGGGCCCTCGACCTTGGTACATTTCTGGTCTCACATCTTGAAGTGTCTATGGCTAATGTCCAACCAGTTTCCTTCTGAGCTGGTGTCACATCTGAGGGACCCCACCACCTGGCTGGGGTTCTGGGGAGATGCTCTTGCCAGGTGGTCACCAAGCCTCTAGCCCCAGCAGGGGTGAGGGTCTGCAGGGCCAGTAGGGTTCCAGGTTCTAGGCTGGAGGGTTAGCATTAGACCCTGGGTGAAGTTCTGCTGTGTTCTGTGGCAACAGCACAAGGGGTATGAGGAGCAGACAACGTGGGTGCTCACACAGGTTGGGGCAGAGGAGGGGCATGACATCAGGCCTCGGGGGGTGATCTGCTAAAGACCTTCTCTACCACCACCCCTTAGGGGATGTGACTCCCGAGCATTGACTCGTACAGGCCTCCACTTCCTCTGAACAAATTCCTGTGCCTGTGCAGTCCCTCACAGACTCTGCCCAGCTTCCACCAGCTTGTGGCAGAGTGCTGGGGAGTGGGCACTGTAGGTCCCTGCACTTGTGGTGAGGTCTCTCCCTGCAGTGCCAGCCCAGCCCCAGCCCTCTCAAGCTCATCCTGTTGGACTAATACCTCTACCACACATCAAGATGCAAAGCCAAGCCTTCACACCCTGCCTAGAAAAATCTTATAACAATACGTGGGGCAGACAGTCCCTGCTGCCCAGAGTCACCAAAATCAAGTGTCCACAGAGCACTCTTACCAGCCGGGTCCCATAATTTCCTTCTTGTTCCCACACACATGATCCACCGATATCCTGCTGCCTGGTCTCCATGTGCACTTATGGCAACGCTGTTAGAATTCCCCCCTTCTTAGGAAAAGCTCTAGGGGTACAAGACTAGGAAAAATGTAAGAGTTAACTTGAGTTCAAACAAGTCAAGCAGGATGAAGCTTGCTGGTTCATTTAGTCCAGGAAAACTTTGTTTTTAATTCATCAGGATAATCTGACTGAAAGGTTTCCATAATTTGGAGATTACTCCAGAAAAATCTGGGCACTTCCCTCCACTATGTGGCCCATTTGAACTCCACATTTACTCTGTTGCATTCTAAGCCTGGAAGAGTTAAGTGTCAGTGTAAAAACTTGCAGCAACCTCAATTCTGTCAACTCTCACTTGCCAACCTGTGGCAAGCTACTGACTGGCACGTGGGTGCAGGAAGGGCATCTGTGCCCATGGAAGAGCTCCAGCAGATCCCTGCCCCAGGGGAGGCACTGCTCCTGAGGAGACAGCCCAGAGCCAGTGCTCAGCAGAAGAGGTGGGACCCGAACAGATTCCGAGCCCACAGCCTGTTGGAGAGGCATCAGCCTTTGTGTGAACAGAAACTTCCAGAGGGAGCAGAGCCTTGGTGTCTGACATTGTCACTCAAAGAGGGTGCCAGTGGCTGGTGAGATTTGAAGGTTACCCCTCAGTGAAGGCAGTGCAGCCTGGACTGCAGACAGAAGCTCAGGGTGCAGAGGTGGTCACGAGATCACACTGTAGTGGAGGTGACAGCGCCAGAGCTCAGGTGCCTGTGGAAGCCAGAGGACAAGCTCCAGCTTGGGACTCCTGTGCATGTGCAGGGTGTGCACGTGTGCATGCAGTGTGTGCGTGTGTGTGCAGGATGTGCATGTGTGCATGCAGTGTGTGTGTGTGCAGTGTGTGTAGCGTATGCAGTATGTGCATGTGTGCAATGTGTGTGTGCATGCAGTGCATGCATGTGTGCATGTATGCAGTGTATGTGCGCAGTGTTTGTGTTCATGTGTGCAGTGTGTGTGTGTAGTGTGCAAGCAGTGTGCGTGTGTGCACATGTGTAGGTCCTGAGGAAGTTGCTACATAAACACAGAGTGCATGAGGTCACCTGCACCATCGCCACTGTGTCCACCTCCTCCTTGCGCCTCTGACGTGGCTGCGGTTTCATCAGCTGCTGCCACTGCAGAAGACATGCATTGGAGGTGGCTTCACACCTGCTTTCTTGCTACCACACATTCGATGGTTGTGTTCCAGACTGAGTTGGGCCGTGGTGTTCACATGGATGCTCTTCATAGCAGATGACTGCCTTCTAGCAGAGACAGGGTGGCATGTCACAGCTGTCAGGCAGGTGGTGACGACATCACAGGGTGGCAAAGGTGAGTATGTGGAATGCGAGGTGGGGGCTCAACACCCCTCTGAAGCCCACATCGCACTGTGACTGCATCATCACATCTCACGCCCAGCCTGCTGCCCCAGTGGTGTGTTCCCTGCACAGGGCTGTGGGGTGGGCCTCTGAGAGGTGAGTGGCCCAGAGTCACCATGGAGCACGCAGCTGGTTGTCTGGGCAGTGGCCTCTGATGAAAGTGCACACTCAGCCTGGCCTCCCCATCCCACTTCTCCTGCCCCTGCCCCTGCAGTGGTGGGTGACAGCAGTAATATCCCACAGACACCCCTGCCACATTCCTGCCTCTGGCCAGAACCCTGAGCCAAGTAAACTCATGTTGTGTACAAGTGACCAGTCAGTGACCAGTCAGCTGTCTGCGGCAGCAGCAGATCACAGCCAGCCAAGACGGTTGGCCACAGGTGAAGTGGCAGAGACCCAGCAAACTGAAGGGTGAGGCCTTTGGACCACATGGTCCCTGCCTGGACCAGGTGATCTGTCTTTTGGCCCAGCCCAGGCTCAGCATGCCAGGCATCTGGAGGATCAGGGAGACTCGACCCCTCTGGAGCCTCTGTCCAGGGTTCCTGCCTACCCTTCAGCACAGGGCTTGGCAAAAACTAAAGGAATTTTCACTGAAGGAATAGAAGACAATGTATTTAAAAGAAACCATAACACGAGCACATCGAAAGTGGAATTAAAATTAAAATTGGAATTAAAAATGCCGATGCCTTGCGTGGATCCAGGAGGTAGCTGAGGGTTCTCATGGATGTGCTTAGCCTCCAGAACAAAGCTACATGTGCAGGAGCAGTTACCAGGTAAATACAGAACAAAGCATCAGGAGTCTGCTCCTGCTGAAATGCAGCTTGATGTGACCAGTGACCATGCCACCGAGAGGGCCCAGGAGAGACTGCATGGTGCCCTGGGGCTGCCCGCCTTCTGCCCTGCCTAGCCTCAGGTGCCCTGTGCAGAGAACACTCTTCCTCCATTTATTCACCTATTCACCAAATATTCACCAAGTTCTACTCTGTGGCCATTTTGAGCACATGGGTATCATCATGTGTGAAGCAGAATCCATTCTTCTCTCATTGGCAGAAGGGAACATTAACTAAAATGCAGGATGTCAAGTTTATGGTGCAGTCTGTCTCAGGAGGAAAACTTGGGGAAGGAGAAGAGGGCAGTCTGGATTTCTGTAGAGTGACGAGTGTAGGCCCTGCTCTTCAGTAAATGCTTGAGTTTTGGGTCAAGTGCCAAGAATGCCCTCCTTTGTTTAATGTGTGCTAGACCTGGATGCTTAGGACACTATGCCACAGCCACATCTGGGAGCAGTCAGGCCCAGGATACATCCTCTGTCACAGACTAGGAACCTGACTCAGCTGCTCCCGCACTCTGTGGGAAGGGTGGCCACAGAGATGGGGCCACTTCCTCAGGAGAGCTGCTGAGATAACCATGTAGGTGCCACCCAGGGTGGGGCCAACCTGAGGGGAGTGTGGTGTTCACCCACGTCATGCTCCCTACTCCCTCTTGGCGCTAGCTGCAAGTGTCCTTGCCTCCCACCCTCACAAGCTCTTTCTCTATCGTCATCATCAGATGACACAGGTGCTACTGATCTCACCTCCAGCCCAGAAATCCCCCAACCTGACTCTCGCAAAGCTTCCAGGTCTTCTTGGTTTGCAAACAGCAGGTGGCATGCCCAGGATACTTCCCCCTGCAGCCCATCTGCTTCCTCAGACTTCCTGGGGAGCCCACCAGGATGCACTGCCTCCTCACTTCCGAGACGAAGGGCCTTCTGCACAGGAGCAGCTGGCGAGCCCGCACATCACCTGGTGGCTCTGCAACAGGGCCATCATCACCCTCCAGCAAGCAAGGTCTGCATGTGGTGCTTGCTGCTCCCTGCACAATCCCTGCCCAGGCTGGCACCTAGCAGGGTGGGTGGCATTTTTATGTGTGTTGTCTGCTCCTCCCCCGGTGGCTGCCTGACACCACCCATGAAACAGGACACTGTCTCAGTAACTATGCACGTGGATGGAGGCTTGGTAGAACCACATGAGTACATGCACGAGCCCGGACAAGCTCAGGAAGCATTGGCAGGACTGAAAGATAAGTGTGCTAGGTCTATGGAGATGCCAGCCCTGGATTCTTGAGCACAGCACTGGTAGGTTCTTAGCTCTTGGATTTGACCTTCCTGAATCTTGGAACAGTGCATAGCCTGTTATCTTCACAGCCCTGTAATGTTCCTGCCAAGGGGGAGAATACATTAAGTTGCCTCTGAAACCTTTATCCTGCTCCTATCTGCATGCATTAGCATATTTTATGATTTAAATCTAATTATCATGGCTTTCTAAGAGATGTAATGGAAAGTGATCATCGTGGGGCACTTTAACATAGACAGAATAGAGACAGAAGAAGAGCCAGGTTCGACAAAAAGCTACCACATCAGGCCTTCCTCAAATGGTGAACCATCAAGAGGGAGAAAGGAAACCAAGGCGGACAGTCCCTGCCTTGCTCCCAAGAAACCCTGGATCTGCCTTTGTGGACAATCCTCCTGGACTTCTCCAAACAGGCCAGGCCTGTCCTGCTGCCAAACTCAGGTGTCACACAAGTGTGGTCATCGCCTCCAGTGACCATCACCTCAACACAGGGTGTCTTCCTACTGAGGTTTCTTGCAGTGAGCATTGCTGAGCCCTGTCTACAAGGTCCCAGTCAGCATTCTAAGGGCTGAGGAGTCCACGGCTGGGGCTGACATCTGTTTGTACCATGGAATGCACAACTGCAGGCTGCTATCACAAAGTGCCACAGCTGGCCCCTCAAACAGCCATCTGTGCCTTGCAATCCTGGGGTCAGAGTCACCGGAAGTATGGCTGTGAGGGCAAGTCTGGCTTGTGCCTCTGCCCCAGCTGTTGGTAGTCTGAGGTTCCTTGGCTTACCGACAGCTGTCATTCCCTGCATCTTTCTCTTCCCACACACGTGCCACCCGCCCACACCCCTTCCCTGGATAAGGACAAGAGTCGAGTTGTAGCAGGGCCACAGATGACCTCATCCTGACCTGATCATCTGCAAAGACCCAGTTTCCACATAAGGCCACAGTCACAGGCACAGGGTTTGGGACTTTAGTAGCTTCATGGGAAGGAGGTGTTCATGCCATAGCTGCCATCAGCTTCTCAAGGTCAGCTGCCCAGTTGACCTACTCAGGTTTCTGCCTGGAAGCCCACTAGGAAGTGCCCAGTAGGAAGCTTGCTCTAAGAGATTCCACAACCTGGTTTGACATCTGGCCTGGCAGCCACTCCTGACTTGGAATCACCTGGCAGGCAGGAAGAGCAATTGTCATCCACCAGATAGCATCTTGGAGACAAAAAAATCACCCTCATCCCCCACCCTGGAATCTGGAGGATATGCGATCTCCAGGGTCCCTTCAGGTAATGACCCCTACCGTAAGAGTAAGAGTGCAGGGTAGAGACAATCTTAGTGTTGCAGAAACAGCCCGTAACAGCCTCCCTGAAAGCTGGTCAAGAGCCTAACCCCTCCTGGGGAGGAGGAAGTGTGGAGGGCTGGGTTCCCACAGCCCAAGTTGGTCCTAAATGGGGCCTCCGATGGAGCCAAGCAGAGTGGGGAGAGCTGAGCCCCGGCCCCACCACTGGGAAGGTTCAAACTTGACAAGGCTCTGCTTGGACAACCAAGAAGGAAGCTCTTCTCTTCGCTGGCACCAGGCTAGCCCACAGATACTGTGGCCTGGGACCCTGCTGTCATGGGAGGACACCAGGCCCCAGCCAGAACTCCCACCCCAGCCGCAGCCCCATCCTCCAAAGTCCTGCATCTGAAGAAGTGCCCTTGGTGATAAGGAGCTGTGACACAGAATCACCCTAAACAGGCCTCTGTGTGAGGAGCCAAAGTATGAACTTCAACTGCTACGTGGTGTGGACAGAGGCAGTCTTGTCTGTCCAACTGAGTGCCTATCTACTGCTGGAAATACCCTCACTCCACAGGAAAAGCATCTGATAACTGAATTCCTATCCACAGAACAGAAGAGAGCCTCATCTATGATTTCTCTGGGTAAGCTCTTCTTTGGTGAGATCTCCCAGGCCGAATCCACAGTGAGTACATGGGGCCTCCCCATCCTGCTAACCTTCACTTGCAAGCTCAGCACCAGGCATGGCATCTGGGCAAAGCCTCAGCTCCACAGGAGTTTGTTGAACACAATGCCCGCTGGAGTGTAGGATGCCCTGCAGCAATCCCTGCCCAGCCCCAGCTGGACACGCCCAGTCCACACCCCCACCCACCCCACCTTGGCCATGACCCCTGACCCCACCCACTTCTACCTGCTGCCATCCCATCAGACTCTATGGCACAACCCAGTAAGCCCACCCCACCAAGAAGTCTTCTGAGGCCCCTCAGTTGCCTACAGGCGTTTAGGGGAGCCCTGCTGGCTCTCTCAACAATTTCATCTTGTCACACCAGGTTTCTCCAGGCACTAGAGTTAGCCCAAGTCCACTCTCTCCTTTAGGACAGGGCCGTGTGTTCTTCACCTCCTCCCCATGGCCTGGTTCAGCATCTGGTTTCCTAGAGGACCCTATATGTATGTGGAAGAAGCGAAGCTCCTGGGTGCCAGGTTCTAAGCAGGTCCCAGCATGTCCCTCCGGCTGGTCTGGAGGTCTGAGTGCCCAGAGGTCTGAATGCAGGCACCCTCATGGGCATCAGGAGCCAGTTCTATGCTCTGTTTCCTGAAGAACATAACTCCAGATGATCTGAAACTGGGACGGGTGCTCTTCCCACCCCTGGTGCTGTTTTTAGCCTCCAGCCTGGCAGGATCTTAGATGCCATGGTGACAGGAGTCATAGAAATAGAGACAGATCAACAGCTACAGGAAAGGCCCAAGCACTGAGCTCCTTGCAAGCTGGGGCCCCCAGTGCTTCCTACTTACTTACCCTGTGACCATCTGCAGAATGAACTGTGACCACAGAGGTCCAAGCCAGCAGGAGAACCAGCAGGAGGGCAGAGGTCAGGAGGGCAACTGTGGTCCTTGAATTTATCCTCTCAGCCCCAGGAAAGCCTCAGGGCTGCCTCCTGGAGCCATGTGCTACAAGGTGGCCAGAAGCCTTGGAGCAGAGTGTTCCCAGGATCCCAGGAAGGCAGCTGTTGGCTTAAAAGATGGGTCCTCTGCCCATCACATTCAAGATGCTTTGGGGCTAGAGGGGAGTCTCCACATATTCTTGTGAGAAAGGCCAGAATAATTTCACTCCCACCGCCCAATGTATGAAGCAGACACAACCAACTGTGGACCAGCCAGCTGCAGCTCTCAGGGCTGCTCCCAAAACTCCACGGACTCCAAGGATTACCAGGGTGATTCAAAGACCAGTAAGCAATGGCAAAGAACTGACGAGAACGAGTTCTCTTCGTAGAACACTCTGCAGAGGGGTCCCTGAGGAAGAAGAGATGGGAGGACTGGTCCAAGGACCAACTTCCAGAGTGGCAGAGAGGAGTCGAGGCCTGGGTCCCTCCCCTTCTGAACTATCAGACCAATGGGGGTGAGCAAAGGAGTGCTTACATGATAAGCACTGCATTCAGAGGCTGGAGGGACCTCAAAGAAGTCCTCCTGGGGTGCAGGCCCTGCCCCTGGGCATCTGGCTACCTTACCTTGCTTCACTGTGTGCTTGCAGGCTCTGATTGCCTCTAGGGTGGTGGCATGATCCATCTGCAGTGGGAAGATGGGGATTCGAGTTTGACCCATTTGAGGAAACGGCCCTTGCACATTAGTTTCTTCATCCACAGAATGGTCCCTGATCTAGCCCACACTGCACACGACAATCAACCCCCTGGATGAATCACTAAATGGATTAGAGAGAATGGTTATCCATGGAGCAAGGAACAGGTTGGCAAACCAACCTGATGAACTGCTGAGTTCCCCAACATTCAGCGCTGGTCCTAGATGCACGTGATTTGATCTGTGATTACCTAATAGAATAATGCTGACACACATCAGCCCTGACAACCATTCCCATTCTCTGCCAACCAGGAGCAACCCGGCCTTTTCTGAGTCTGAGCAAGGGGTGCCGGCTTGCTGTGCCTCTCGGCAGAAGTCTCCAACCCAAAGACTGATCTCACAGCAATGCTGACAGTGGCCTCTTCTGATGGCACAGGACCACTGAGCTGGAGAAGAGGCATCGGGTGCTGCCTTCACCCAGGGTAGTACATTCTGACCACATCCAGGGATGGGCAGAATGCTGGCCGACCCATCTGAACTGTGTCACACCTGTCCTGACTTCATTATTTTGAGAACAATGAGGCCTTTCTAGAACACAGTGTTCCTGAACAGGACCCCCAGCAACAGTGGCACACAGTACGTTTTCCAGGCTCACATAGAGGGTCAAGAATCTGACAGAAGGTCCTGCCCGAGAAAGGGCAGAAGGACATGGGCTGGTGCAGTGGGGGATGGCCAGGAGGCATCCTTAGGTCTTTCAATTTGCAGATACTTAACTGGAAGCTGGTTCAGTTTTAAATTTTGATGAAGTTCAGCCTACGTGTCTGTTTTGCCTGTGAATATTTTAGAGCTGGATATTGGTTCTCTCTTGTGGGGTCTGATGCAGGAACCCTCAAGCACTGGTTTAGGGCCCCAAGATTCATGCCTACATACATACACGAGCAGTCAGAACCAGACCCCACATACTCTCAGACCCACAGACCCCTGAGCACCCCTGTCCATGGAGTGGGCCAAGAGGAGGCAGGCCAGGGAGAGCAGAGATGGTGTCAGGCAAGTCGCCCTTCTGCTGCTCCTGAGTTATTAACTGCTTGACCTCAAGGAAGTCAAAGCAGATGCCCCTGCACTCCATAAATGAGGTCATATGAGTCACTTTGCCTCCCTGGACCCGACCCCCAGCAGAGATGCAGGGATTAGGTGCTGCCTCCTACACAAGAGCATCCCGAATGAAGCAGCAGATTCCTGTGTGGCCACCACCCAATTGAACCAAATGTTCCCCCCTTGTGGAGGTAGATGGAACAAAGGTCAAAAGGCAAGGAAAGAGCAGAGTCAGTGCTGGTGTGCAGGAAGGTCACACTGCGCACCCTGATGACAGGGCGAGAGACTTCTGGGCCCTGCCTGGTGGGCATAAAGCCACCAGCTGCACCATTGACACATCACCTTATGGGGATCAGAACCTAGCAAAATAGAACCCAGGAACACCCCAGGCCAACTCTGCTAGAGACGGGGATGTGACCTAGCTGAACAGAATAAACAGGACCCCAGAGCAGGGGAGGCCAGGCCCACCTCCCACGGCCTCACTCTAATGTGCAGACACACCTGTGCAGATGCTGGTGAGTGCCCCTTGGTGCTCATGGGGCTTGGTGAGCTTGACCACTGCCATGGCATGCCATGACTTCCTCTGTCCCCCATCATTAAGATGTGATGTCCACCCTGCCATGGGCAGCCATGTCGCACGGCACATGGTGCCTCGGCCGCCATGCCCTTGCTCCAGATTCCAACCCCCTGGGCCCCTCCTTAGCCCTACCCAATGCTCCAGTGGTATGTCACTATCCTCCTGGATTCCAGCAGGTCACAAACTCTTAGGAAGCACTCCACGGAACCCTCCTTGAGTGTGCTCCTCGCACAGTGCTGTACACACATACCTGAACTTGGTGAACTTGTGCTGGATGGGTAGATGAGGAGCTGAATTGGGTTCAGACATGAAAGGCTCTTTCCCTGGTGTTGCAGTGGAAGGTCACAATATTGTTGGAGGTCACTTCATGTCTGCACTTGTGAAATCAAGTGAATTACAAGATCCTTTGGGAAAAAACTGAAGAGAACAGTCAGAGTCAGTTAAGTAGATAACTTTTCTCTGGATTGTTCTCTCAAGTAGATGATTGGTACACACACTGTGCTCCCTTAGCCATGGGGTGTGTGTCCAGACCCCAGTGGACCTCTGAGTGCCCCAGAAGCACCAAAGCCTCTATACACTATTTTCTCCTCTATATAGACACCTGCGGCAGCATGTAGCATATAAACCCAGCACAGTAAGAGATTAAGAGCAAAAGTAAAAGAGAAAAATTATGTAACATCCCATAGTAAGAGTTACTTAACCCTTATGACTGGCTTACTTCTGGAATTTTCCAAGCAGTTTTGACTGTAGGTAACTGAATGTGGATAAGGGGTGATGGCAATCTCTATCTCATTTTAGGGAAGAGCAAACTCTGCTGTGGCAGACAGGAGCGGGGCTGGGGAGAGCACACAAATGTGGCTTCCCTGGTTGCTAAGAACTTGAGACCACCACAGGGGAGCAGAGCCTCAGTTCCTGAGTGTCTCCAGTAGGTGTGAATGGCCAGCCCTCTCAGTGTCAACCTGGAGAGGTCAGGGGTCACTGAGAGGCTCCTATCAGCCCCTCCACAAATGGTGAAGCAAGACAGTCTCCAGGCTCAGACTGAATGAGCACAGCAGGACCGTGAGACTCGCCTGCAGGACGAGGCAGGCAGAGGCATGGGGGCTAGGCTGACCACACCAGGGGCCCACTCAGAGCTCTCTGGGCAGCAGGCACGACCTCTCACCAAGGTCCAGCATTTCCCAGCCCTGTGGGCAGATCGCTGCTTTGCAAGGCGTGGATGCATTGAGGCTGGTCAGGAAATGAAGGAAGGACAGAGGAAGGATGAGGGTGCTGCTGGCCTCCAACCCCTGGGTCCCACGCTGCATCTGCAGCACTGAGAACACCAGGGCGGCTTTGCAGAGGTGACACCCACAGTGACAGCCCTTGCTCACTTCTGGGGAGGTCCTGCCCACTTTCTCAACTCATTTCCTTCTTTCTCGGTAGTTTGCAGATTTACCAATGGATAAATATTGACGGTCTGCTCTAGGCCCTGTCTGAGCCTGGCAGGCTTGGCCCTTGCCCTCATGGCACTGCAGAAAAATCGGTATTTCAAGGGAGGGTTTCTCATCGTATTGCATGATACTAATCGGAGCCTTTAAACCTGGGCTGAGAGACTCTTCTGGAAAGTCAGAGGATGAAAGTTCTAACAAATGGCGCAGCATGGGTTGTGAGTTTCATCAGCTCCTCTGGCACCTTGTGTTCAGAGTTGGTCCAGGCATCTGCCCCAGGGGCTGGCGGGAAGTGTGGAGTCTGAGGCACTGGGCCTCCTGAGTCCCTCTGCACCTGGGAGACTGGAGGGCTCATCCATGTTTGGGAGCACTGTCCCAGAATGTACCTGAGGCTTCACAAGCTCCTCCAGGGGGTGTAAGACCATGAGGACCACCTGGAGGGAGCTGGAGTGGCCTTGGCCAGGATAAGACACTCGTAGAGGAGCAAATGAGATGCTGTGAAAGCAATGGCTCACCAGCATCTGGAATGCCCAATGCTGCAGACACAGAGTGGGAGGGGAGGAAGGAGAGGGCCATTTGGAGTGGCATTGTCTGAGACATGGGTGTGTCTAAGAGCCACACCACTCCAGGGACAAGGGCTCATTCAAGCACCCCAGGGAGTCTATTTATGGGTAAGTCATGAAATTAGGGCCACAGGGTCTCCAAAGAGCCATGTGGGAATCAAACACAAGAACACAATGCCTCTGTGAGTGACAGAGTTCAGGGTCAAATAGCAACTGCGCAGAAGAGGCCATGTAACAGGAGATGGGAATCTCAGAATGGAAGACAGGCACCGACTAAGACCCCAGTCTGAGCCCACATGGGGCTGGCTTCACTTCTGCTTCTAGAACACAGTGACACCAGGCAGGTTTGCGGCCCCTCTGGCAGGTTTAAGCAAGTGTCTTGAGCCAGACAGAGAAATCAAAACCTTTTCACCTCACTGGAGTCATCCTCAGAGCTCACGATGGGAAAAGTGACCAGGAGGCTGCTGATACTCCCACCTGCATGGATGGTGAAATACAGCCACTTCCAGCCAGAGACACCTGGAGCAGGAAGGCCTGCTCATCGGTACAAGGGTCCTGGTGGCCCCAGGCTGCAGGTTCACATGGGGTTAGACTACTAGCTCCAAGCCTGGCTGCACATAGGGACACCTGCAGGGTGCATTTCATCCTGAAGACTTGTCCAAACCCAAAACTCTGGTGAACTCAGTCTGGGCAATTTTAACATCACATCAGCCCAGCCTGAGATCTGCTCAAACACAGGCAACCCTCCAGGGTGCAGAGGACCCATGTGGGCAAGGTGTTAAAATGAGGATTCAGAGACCCCTGGCATGGGAAGGAATGTCCCCTCCATCCTTCAGTTAAAAAGACTTAGACTGGCTCCAGAATGGCAGTTTGGCTATAGCCTGTCAGAGTGGAGACTCAGAAGCAGCAGCCAGCCTATGTTGAAGTACCATTACTGCTGCTGGGTATGGGGCAGGCCAGCTTGGACCCTCCTGAACAGACAAAATGCAGCTGTAAGGGTGGCTGATCTAGGACAGCTCAGAGGTGGCTAAGGCCCAGGGAGAACCAGGGCTGCAGGGCAGCAACTCTGCTAGGTCCCGCAGATTCTCTCCACCAACCTTTCCCTGTAATCAAGGAACAGACCGACAGACCTGGAAGTGGCTTCATAGTGAAGACCCAGGAGGAAAGCAGCAGCCCCTGGGGAGCAAGGCCAGGAGGGCAATCCCACAACCTCCATGCAGAATGGTCACTTCACAGCTATGAGAAGGAGACAGGGTAGGATTGAGCTTGGAGTCCTACTGCTACTGGAGGAGGATCAGGAGCACAGAGCTCGCCACCAAGACCCCAGGAAGTGGCCCTTGCCCCAGAACAGCCTCTCACAACAGAGACTGCTCTCCCCACCTGCAATCACTGGGAAGGAGTTGTACTGGTTAGACGGGAGGAGCCAGAGCAGGGCAAAGAGGAAAGGGCAGGTCCACACTAGGGGCGAACTGGACTGTGCTCTGCTAACGCCCGCGGCACCCAAGTGAGCTCTATGGGAGACAGAAGCCTGGGTGGTGCAGAGGGTCACTGCAGCAGCACTGACCCCAAACCACCCTGTGCCACCATGATTGACACATGCATCAGATGGCTGGTCTAGCAGTGGCAGGCACACACCGACCTGGAATGGAGCTTCTATCTCGTTCTCAGCACGACACATGTAGGGAAGACTGAGATGCTCACCAGCAGGGAGACCCAGAGCACCCAGGATGGGTAGTCCTTAGGGGTTGCTCTCTGTCAGGGAGTTTCAAATAATGGTAATTAGTATGTTAAAGTTCCAGCAGGAAAAAATGGGTCATGTGCAACATGCAAGTGGATTTCCGCGGCGAAACGGGAAGTGTAAGACATCAGCAGAAGTGCTGGAGCAGACAGGCCATGCTGTGACAGTGCTGGAACTGTGTTCTTGGGCTCAGCAGGAAACTCACCACGGGCAGGCCAGAAACAGCAACCCACCTGGAGCCACACTGGGAAAGAGAAGAAAACAATCACAGGCAGAACTTCCAAGACCTGGAGGGCTGCATCAAGCCCCAGAAACACAGGCTCAGAGGAACAGGGGTGAGGGAGAGAGCATGGTGAGGAGAGCGCTGACCCAGGGCATGGTGGCCAAGACCCAGAGAACCAGGGCCACCCAGGTCCCAGGTCCACTGCACACAGAGGACAGGCGTGAGATGAGACTGGAAACCAGACAGAGGCAAACTGACAATGGACACCACACCGACCTGAAGGCAAAGACAGGAGGCGAGCTCCAGGCAGCCCGAGAGGGCAGACAGCATGCGGAGCAGCACAGGGCAGGGAGTCCAGACAGCAGAGTGACCATCAAAATGCTGAAGGAAGAAAGCATTGTCAGTGGGCCCAGGATTCTGCACTCGGACTGGACCCGTTCAAGAGAAAGAAAGCCCTCCTGAGAAGGAATCCCCACCCAAGGGAGCTCTAGCAGCAGCCACAGGTTGCAGACAAATGAAGGAAGCTCTGCAGCCGGAGGGACAATTGAGACTAAGCCCTGGACGTGGGACGACAGAGCAGAGCACTGGGAACACCCCGAAGAGAGCCTGTAATTCACTTTCTGCTTCACCTGAAAGACACCCACCTCCTGCTCCTCAGAGGCCACCTGGGCCGGGTGGGTTCCACACCACAGCGCAAAGCTAAGTGGTTGCTACAGACATGCAGCCTGTGAGGACTGAGAGGTCAATGGAAACTTTTGCTGATGGTGGGTGGACAGAAAAGATGCCATGTGCCCCCAGCATGCATGGATGTGGAGGTGGTGCCATGGGACACAGTGGGCACACACACTGTGTGGGGTGCACATGCCACACAAAGGGGCACAACACCATTTCAAGGGAGATCACCAGTTTAAATCTTAGGGCAGCTACCAGAAGAACTTCTCAAAGAAGTAGGAGTGATCAGCCAGGAGAGGGGCAAAGTGAACCCAGGAGCATGGTCCGCCAGCACTGGGCATGCAGAAAGGAGGGAAGAAAGAGTCTGGTGGTTCAGTGGGAAACAACACATGCCAGCAACGGGTATCAGGCCAGCCCTGGAGGCCAATGAGGCTCCACTGTAGGACAGCATGGCCAGGGCAGCGTGGAAGTCAGTCCCACCACTCGCTGTCCAGTGAACTAAAACAACCACAGCACCTCATCTTAGTGACCAGGAAGAGCAACCAGCACAGGCAGATGCAGTACTCCCCACCCAGCACCTGGAGCAGCAGCCTCCTGACCTCCATGCACACCCGCCTGAGTCCCCGGCCACCCTCATCTGAGGCTGGGGACAAGCAGAGGACATGCACTTCTGCCACCCCTGCTCTGCCCCATGGAAGGTCCACGCAGAGAAGCAGGTGAGAAGGAGAAAGCACTACAGGTTGGGAAGAAGGGAAGAGAACTGTTTCCACGGCAGACAACGAGATTGCAGGAGCCCATGGGAAACATCTGCAGAAGTTCTGAGGGAGAGCTCTCAGCTTCCTCCATTTAGAAGATGCAGCCTGGGTTAGCACAGTAGCCCTTAGGATGTTGAGGTACATCCTGTTCTCCCTGGGTTTTCTAGTGTTTTGAACAAGAAGAGGTGCTAATTTTATCAAATGCTTTTTCTGCTTCTATTGAGATACTCATGGGATTCTTGTTTTAAGTCTATTGATGTGATGAGTTAGTTTGCCTATTTCCATATGATGAGTCAACCCTGCTTCCCTGGGATGAACCCCACTTGATCACTATCTTTTAAGTATGTTTTTGTATGTGATTTGCCAGAAGTTTTGTATCTCTTTTAATCAGGGATATTGGTCTGAAGTTTTCTTTCCTTGATGTGTCTTTGGTATTGGTTTCAGAGTGACTTTAGCTTCATAGAATAAGTTTGAAAGTGTTTCCTCCTTTTCTCTTTCATGGAATAATTTGAGGAGTACTGGTGTTAATTCTTCTTTGAAGGTCTTGTAGGACTCAGCTGAAAATCCAACTGGTCCTGGGCTTTTCTTGATTGGTAGGCTTTTGATGGCATCTTCTATTTCATTGCTTGAAATTGATCTATTTAAATCATGCAAGTCCTCCTGATTCATTTTGGGTTAGTTCATTTGTCTCTAGAAATTTGTTGATGTCTTTAAGATTTTCTATTTTATTGGAGTATAAATTTCCAAAATAGTTTCTAATTATCTTCTATATTTCAGTAGTGTCTGTTGTGATATTTTTCAACACATATTTCAGTAATTTGAGTATTTTCTCTCTTTCTCATCATTAGCATGACTTGGGTTGTATCAATTTTATTTATTTTTTCAAAGAACTATCAAGAATACAAGCAACAAAAAGTGCTGGCAAGATGTTGGAAAAAGGCACACTCATACACTGCTGGTGGGACTGCAAACTGTAGCAACCATTATGCAAAGCAGTACAGAGATGCCTCAGAAAACCTGGAATGGAACTGCCATTTGACCCAACTATCAATCCTCGGTTTACACCAAAAGACAAAATCAGCATACTACAGTGACGCAGCCACATCAATGTTTATAGCAGCTCAGTTAACAATAGCCAAGCTATGGGACCAAACTAGGTGCCCTTCAACAGATGAATGGGTAAAGAAAACATGGTACATATACACAAGGGAATATTACTCAACCTTAAAGAAGAATGAAACTGTGGCATTTGCCAATAAGTGCATGGAACTAAGGAATATCATGCTAAGCAAAATAAGTCAATCCCAAAGAATCAAAGATTGAATATTTTCTCTGATATGTGGGTGCTAATTCACAATAAGCAGGGGTGCTAGGGAAGAACAGAGTTACTTCGGATGAGGTAGAGGGGAGTAGAGGTGTGGAGTGGTGTGGGGTAGGAAGGATAGTAAAATCAATCAGACATTGTTATCCTATGTACATATATGACTACACAACCGGTGTGATTCCGTATTACATACAACCAGAATAATGAGAAATTATACTCCATTTATGGATGACATGTCAAAGTGCATTCTACTGTCATGTATAACTAATTAGAACAAATTTTTAAAATCTACAAAACTTCTAGAACTAAGAATGAGTTGAGCAGGTTATCCTGTGCACCAGCAGAAGACTGCAGTTCTGGGCCAAACCCCATGTCTGATCTTCCAGACCCACCACAAGCAATGATAGTTGCCCTACAGGCCTCCTGGGCAGTGCTTCCCTGCCAGGGGGTGGCCACTGTGCTGCAGGCTGGGCAGGGCAGTCCAGTGGCCCCAGCCAGCACAACCACTGGTTTGCACTCCTGGCCCAGAAAACCCTATTTTGAGGAAGGCCCTTCACGGAGCCCACCTTCTGGGGAGGCAGGAGGGAACTGTGAAGACACTTCTCCACTGTGACTCACACTCCCTGCCATCCACTTCTGCCCTGTTCCTTCTTCAGCCCAGGTCCTCGCAGGGATCCTTGCCATCAGAAGGCCTCCCTGCCACAGGCACTGCTGGGCCCTCCTCGCTGCTCTACAGCAGCAATGGACCAGAGCTGGCATGACTCTCCTCCCCCTCCAGCCCACTGCAGCTGGGCCCTGCAGCTCAGCTGGGCTCTGAACACCAGCAACACCAGAAGAACTCGAGACTTAGATACACAATTTAAAATAAACCAAAAAAGGAGGTATCTAAGTATAAAGCAAAGTGTGTTCATGAGCAATCAGGGAGAATTCTTTCATGAATAAATGGGAGAGGTATGGTGTTCACAGAGTGGAAGACTCATTTTTAAGATGTCAGTTCTCTCCAATTTGATCTACAAATTAAACATGATCTCAATGAAAACCTCTGCAAGGTGTTCTGTAGATATTGACAAGCTGATTCTAAAATACACATGGAAAAGAAAACGAAAGAGAAGAGCCAAGACAATTCTAAAAAAGACCTCCCAACGGCAAGACTCACCACCACCATGGAGTATCCAGAATAGCATGGTATTGGCAGAAAGATGAACACACAGGTCAATGGCCATGGGAGTCCAGAAAGAGCCCTCAAAACTCAGCCAACTGATTATGTACAACTGGCAACATCAAGGGAGGAAGGAGAGGTATTTTTTTAAGTTGCCTGAAATATTGGACATCTCTATACAAACAAACAAACCCTAACGTATACTTCACACTTTATTCAAAATTTAACTCACAACAGATCACATGCCTAAACAAAATGAAAATCTGAAAAACTTCTAGAAGAAAAGCGGATGACCTCTGGGTTTGGTGATGTGTTCATGGACATGAGAGCCAAAGCACAGTCCACCAAAGAAGAGCCCATGACAGGCTACACTTCAGCATCAGCTTCTCTTTGATTAGAAACCCTGCTGAGAGAATGAAAATCCAGCCACACTCCTGGTAGGGAATATTTGCAAATCAGATCTCTGGTGAACAACTTCTGAGACATCGGGAGAATACTTAAAACTGAACAACAAGAAGACGGTCTGTGAAAAATGGAGACCACCTGATGGGATATATCACCCAAGAAGACAATCAGTGGCAGAGAAGCTATAATGATGTGCTCAACCTCATCAGTAAGGAAATGCAAATTTAAACCACACTTGCATCAGCAAGAATAGTTAAAATAAAAGCAGATGGATGTAAGTTTGAAAACCAGCACACCAACTGCTGGCAAGGGTGTAGAGAAAGAGAAGTTGCCTCTCGTTGCTGGAGGGAAGGTACACAGTCACTTGCTGAAAAGAGTTGGCAGCTTCTTATGAAGTTAAACCCAACACACTAGCAACCCTGTGTTCTTGCAGGAAAAAACGATTCTCATGTGCATTGGATAGTCACTCTACCTGAGTGATCACAGCAGTAATAAAAAGGAAAAAACATGATTCATGCTACAAATGGGTAAATTGTGAGTTCATTTTTCTGAGTGAAAGAAACTAGTTTCCAAAGTACAACACTGTAAGCTTCTGCCCTGTGACATTTGGGAAAGGGCAGGTCCACAGGAGTGCTAGCAGCTCAGCGGCCACCATGCTGACAGAGTGCATCCCACGAGGCTTGGGGGTCTTCCTCCGGGGGTCCTGTGCCATACTGCACTGCTCTCACTCTTCCCTTGGGCTTGGTGGCTCAGTCACCAGGCGCAGACCTTACCACCACTCTGGGGATCACCAACTGGTTTCTGGGAGAACCCTCCACCCATGGCCACCATGAGGGGCACAGGCTGAGTGTGGGGATCTGCAGGAGGGTCGAATATTCTCTGTTGATCCAAAACCAACAGCTCGTTCGACAGACATGTGCAGAAGTGGGAGGTGGAGAAGAATGGGTCCTGCTGAACTGCAGGCCGCCATGCTGGGGAGGCCAGGCTCGGGAGGCCATGCCAGGCCTAGCTCTGCTCACCTTGGATGCTGGTGACCCCGCCACTGCACTTCGTTCTGACTGCCTGTTACCATTTTGCTGGTTTCTGTGTCTCAATCTGCTGCACACCTGCAAAATGCATACCCCCAGTCCCACAGCAACAGACATCCAGGGCGCCTTCGGAGCATGAGGATAAGACCAGGAATGGAGGGACTCACAGCAGCTGCACTGCTGCCTGGATGCGCCTGATGGGCAGGATGCTGGGAGGCCCTCTGGTTGCCCAGAGTGAGCATGCAGTCCAGTCCTCTGGTTTGATTTCTCAGCTGAATGCTGGCGGCTGGCTTATGCTCGAGTGAGGCTCCATCGTGTTTCGTGAGCCATGGTTTCTTCTTCCAAGCCTGGGTGCTTGATCAAGAGTGAAACTCATGCAGTTTTCAGCAGGTCTGCTTGCTAAGCTCCTCTCTGGGGAAGCACGGAGAAGGAGACAGGCAATAATGGATCCTAGATAATTCCAATAATCACTCAGAGAACAAAAAAAATTTAGTATATGATGGCAGAAATGAAGTTCAGAGCATTGGACAACAAAGTAGTAGAAGGTAGAGCAAAACCTCAAATAGATTTATTTTACTATAGAAAATAATAGGTCAATATCCTAATAATAGCAATTCTAGAAGGAGGTGAGAGGAAAACAAAGAAGAAGAAATAATCATTAATTTCAGAAAATTTCTAGGACATGAGTTTTCAGATTGAAGAAATCAAGTGCCCAGGAAAGGGATGATTGTGGAGTCCAGAACGTGATAGAAAAGAAGGAATGTCACATACAGAGGACCAGAGCTTTCTCCACAGCAACTCAGGAAACTGGAGGACTTTACATCCTGGATGCAAGTGTTTCCTGTTGGACTTCTGTATCTATCCAAAATAGCAAACAAAAATGAGGTAAAATCACTATTATTTTTAGAAATACCAGGTTCTTCAAAAAATTTACCTCAAATGTATACTGTATCAGAAAACTACTGCAGGGAGCCCTCCAAAAAAGGAAGGGGTGTGTCAGGAAATAGGGAAAATGCGGCCCAGGAAATGAGAGAGAGGCAAAAATATCCTCAGACCACGATGGTGGGTGAGGCCAGGAGGCTCTCCAACCCCCAAAGGGTTCTGGAGAGATGCCTCGAGTTGACCTGTATTAAAGAGCATTAGAAAAGTAGAGAAGGGCCAGGCTGTAATTAGTTGTAAGTACATAGAAAGTGAAGGAATATGAGGACAGCTGTGAACTCCAGGAGCCCTGTGCAGCGAAGGGAAAGCAGTCGTGGCATGGTGCACAAAGCCCGTGCACAACACCCACATAGGTCCAGCTGGTAGAAGGAGCTTCAGAGAGTCAGCAGCGCCACGTCAGGAGGACATGCAGACCAAGAGCAAGCTGGTTCATGTCTTCATGAAGGCGTTCAGCAAGTCAGGGCTAAAGGTAAGCCTCCAAGAAGGAGCAATCTAGACACTTTTATTTAGACACATGGAGATATATAACTAAAGAATAGGAAGTTGAAAATTATCGTGTCTGAGGAGGGTAAATGGGAGCAAGGGAGGCAGGGAGCCTTGTGCTTGGCACAAGTGCTGCAGGAGAGTGAATTCACATTTGAACTATATGCACACTAAATATTTTATAAGAATTGGAAGTATAGAATTAATTGGAGTTTACCAAGAAAGTGAGAGGGATGCCACTCAAGACAGCAAGAAGGAGCAATTTGGTGTGGACAGGGGTTTTTATGGGAATGTGAGTGTGTGTGTGTGGAGGTGAGAAGAGGCAATGAGGGACGGGACTGTGGGGCTAGACAGAGGCCCTCCAGAGGATCTTGGATTCTATTCTCAGGAATCTGGACCCCATCCACTAAGACTGGGAAAGTGATTGCACATGGAAACACAGTGCCATCTTAGTTACCAGGGCCCTCCAGCTGGTAGTATGGTGCAGGCAAGGTAGGTGGGAAGCTGAGGGGTTTAGTTCTGGGCAGAGAAGACAGTTGGAATAGATATTGGGAGGAGTATATACTGAACTTGATGCCCATCTTGACTGAGAGTTTGGCTGGGTATGAAAATCACAACTGGAAATTGGGTAGAGAAAAAGCAAGAGAAAAGTGGGCCTAACCCAGTCAGATGATCAGCTGTACGAGGGCAGGGCTGCACCCCTCCTGTTCCTACTGCGTCTCCTGCGCCAGGGCCTTGCACAGAGAAGGAGCCAGGGAATGCAGAAGGGCTTCGCCTCCTCCCTGTTCTCCACTCTCCAGGTGCCAGAAGGGAGACATCCTGGTGCCCTTGGGAGCAAGCTCATGAGGACGGCAGAGCACGAGATGGAAAGGACTTGGGTGTTGCCCATCAGGAATGCCACAGTGCACCAGCTGCCCCTGGAAGAGCTCAACCCAAGGAGGCTTCCCACGAGAAGCCATCCTTCCAATCAGAGCACTTTGTTCATGGGGCTTATGGACAAGGCCAGAACCTCAGCCCCTTTCCTTCTCTGTCCACATGCCCCCAGAGGCGGCCAGCACGGTGGATCACTCATAGCACATCAGCTCTCACCCAGCTCCAAGCACCTGAGTCCCTCTTCTTCAAGCAGGACATTCCTGTGCTGCTGAGACAGCCCACACATCTGTCTCTGGCCACAACCACCTCCCACACATTCACAAGGCAGGGCCAGGTCCTGACCTCCTCTGCCCTTGAGGCCTGGGCTTACTCAGGGCCTGTCTGTCCTCAGCTCACCCACTGGGCTCCTCTCAATCTTTAGGGTGCAGTCAGGCACAGCCTTGGCTCAAAATGCAAATACACTTCTGGAAAAGGCCAACCTAAGAGAGGCCTTTCTATGCCAATGAGTGTGTTTAGATGTGTCTTCAAACACACACAGACTTATTTACATTTTAATATCACGGAGCTGACTGAGCAGAACAAATCAACTGCTCTGTTAGGGCCTGAACTCCCGAGGCCTCCTCTCTCTTGGCCTCCCAGGCCTGGTATGGGAAGGCTTTCCCAGCTTCTGCTGAACACCACTGAGTCGGTGCCCTTTGCAGGCTGATAGTCTAACCAAAGATTCATGGGCTTGAGAGGCCTGAGTGCAGAGGCAATTCCAAGGGTGCCTGTGTTGGACACTCTCCACACCAGCAGGAAGTGCATCACTTGCCCTCAGCTCTGCATGGTGAAGGCAGCCTGTTGTGCTGTTTGCCCTGAGCTCTGCTGTCTCTGTCTTCTGCAAGAGAACTCTAGGCTGGGACATTGGTGGCCCCTCCTCAGTCACCTGGTGCCTGACACATGTGCTGCCAAGTGCCACGTGTTGTCACAGGACTGTGGAGAAGCTGGCGGGAGAGAAACCACCGGAAGGTCCAGACGTCACTGCACCATGGAGCGCCAGTAGCTCAGGCCTCCATGGCATTGCCCCCACTCAGAGTCTCCACCTCTGCCAGTCAGGTGCCACTACACAACAACCCACCCACAAACAAGCCACTTAAGGATGTAATATTTCACCAGGCTGGCTGGCAGGCCCCTGCTGCCCTGCCTGGGTCCCCGTGCAGCCCCTCTTCCTGGGTCTAGAGGCCACTGCCTGGTGCTGGCTGTCAGCTGAGCTGCTTTTTCATTCTCCACATGGGGCTCAGCCCTCAGCAGCCAGTCCAGCTTTGGAGTAGTGCCCTAGGGCCACACACCCAGGGCACAGAGGCGGTGATGTGGAGCCACTCAGGGCACAGCCAGGAGCTGCAATGTCACTGCCTGAGATTCAATTGGTCAAAGAAGGCCAAGGCCTGTCCTCTGGTTACTCTGTCAGACACCACCAGAATGGGCACCTGAGCCCAGGTCTGCCTCTGGATCCCTCTAGCAATGCAAGGTGGATCCCCAGAGGGCATTGCAGCATGGCAAGTCAGGAAGGTCAGGCTCCGCCTGAGGGCCAGGTCCAGGGCTCAGGAGAGAGCGACTTCCTGCTGAGAAGGGCCCTGCCAAGCCCCGTCCAGGACAGTTCACACCTTCACGCTCCCACTTCCACTGGGCTGGCCTCAAGCTGCCATCTTTCATTCTCCCCAGGAAGTTGCCTCTTGTCTCTTCTCTCGGGCTGCAGCCTCCTTGTGTCCCCTCATCTGCTGCACAGCAGCCCCAGCTGCCTCCTCCAAGAGGAGGACCTGATCATGGCCACTTGTCCTACAGCTGTAATGGTTTCCCCCTCAAAAGACATGCAGCATACATACAACAGTGGACCCCAGGAAGGGACTACCGTGTGGCTTTGGGAGGTGAGAGTGATGCCATGCCTGTGATGATGGGGGCCATCCAGGTGTGGAGATACCCCAGCACGCCCTGTCACAGTGACCACCATGTCCTTTGCTTTTCCCTCCTCTGCTGGCCTCTGCAACAGGGAGGTCATCTCGGCTCCTTGCAGCCTGAGGCAAAGCTCGAGTGCTCAGGCTGAGTCATGAGAAGCTGGGAGCAAGGGTCAGGGGAGAGGCGGGCTGAGTGGAGGCTGCAGGGCCTGGCAGGGGAGGGCAGGAGGTGGGTGTGCAGGTGCAACCAGAGGTTGAGCCATGCCCTGGGGCCAGGACAGAGCTGTGGACCACAGCTGCCCATGGCCAGGAGGTAGCTGGCCTGGGGCAGGCGGGCCATTACAGCACAGGAGCTCATAATGGGCCGGGAACAAACTCCCTTTGAAAAACAGGCTACTTCTGAGGGTCCAGATGAACAGGCCCAGGACAGGACCATGGACAGACAAGAAGACTGCAAGAAACAGCTACATAGCCATAGAGACACTGAGGAGACCCGACTTGGGGTCAGAGCTGCCCCTCCACCCTGAGTTAGCAAGGCCACGATCGTTGTTGCTGTTTCCTCTGCTAAAATCAAGGGGCATTCCGGAGGCACAAGGTCACCTTATTTCACAGAGTTTATTATCTTGTACCAGCTGAAAACTTCTGTCTGTAGAATAATTAGTAAAGGAGTACAAAACAGAAAAGCGATTAGGCTGTAGCCCACAGGAGACACCCCATCCGTGGGCAATGGGATTGCTGTGAGGGCTGAGGAGTTAATGGGGGCTGAGAAGCACCTGGCTCCTCCTGTCCTTGGGGTCACTGCTGACCATGCTGAGGAGGAAGCACTCAGGATGGACTGGCCCAGTGTGAATAAAGATGGGGGCTGGCAGGCAGCAGAACACTGAAGTCCGGAAGGCCAGCAGTGCCCTGGGACAAGAGTCCTCCCCTGCCACCTGCTGCCCTGGGACCCTCTCAGAAGCAGGTTCTCCTGGTCTCTTTCTGCACCCCTCCTGGGCTCCCTGACCCAATGGTGGATTGGCCAGCAGTAGATGGTGGTGGGCAGAGCCCAGGCTCCAGTGGCTGTGTGGTTCCCGCATTGTTATAGGAAAGGGAAGAGGGACAGATGGCTTTCCAATGTATCTAGGACTGTACTTAGAGAGCAGCAGGCCAGTCTCACACCTGCCACAGATTCATCCAGCTGGACACCTGCCAGGGACAGTGTGCAACACCCGGCCACAGACCCCACAGCAGGTGACAAGGGCACTGCTGGCTACCCTTCCTGACAAGGATCTGCAGTGAAAGGAGAACCCAGCAGAGGTGGCGGAGCTACACAGTCACACAGAAAAGGGCCAGGTCTCATCAGGTGTGAAGAACAGGGTTCAGAGGAACAGCACCCTCTGTGGAAGGCTGAAGAAAACTGAAAGCATTTCATTCACGTTTTCAGTGAGAATGCTCAGAACACAGGCTGCAGGGAACCAAGAGAGGGGATGGGGTAAAGAGAAAGACCAGAAGAATGTCGAGGAGTACTAGTGAGCCATGGCTGGAAAGTCCAGTGGAGATGGACAGAAACCAAACTTTACCAGGGCTGGGTGTGGTGGCACATGCCTGCAATCCCAGCAAATTGGGAGACTAAGGCAAGAGGATTGCAAGTTCAGGGAGACCCTGCCTCAAAATCAAAGGGCTGGGGATGTGGCTCAGTGGTAGAGTACCCCTGGGTTCAATTCTGGTACCCCAAACCACCAAACTTCACAAGGGACCTGTGTTCCAGATGAAGAATTAGTGGCCAGTGCTTCCCTAGCTTTGTGGGCACCTTGCAAAGAGCAATCCTGTCACCCATCCTTATCTGGAACCCGAGGAGCTGAAAAGAAGAGCCACAACTGTTGTTATTTTCAACAGGAAGATTTTCTCCTCTGCCCCTCTCTCAAACAGCAAATCACAAAGAGCCAAGAAATGTGAACTGTGGTGACAAGGCAGACGTTCAGCAGCAAAATAATAGTATTATGAATATAATAAATTTCTATACATCAGCAATAATTAAAAAGCTATCCAGAATAACCACATGACATAAAAATAAAAGTCAATAAACATGATGAAAAATACCCTTTAGTCAGCAATATGTTTACTGAGGAAACAAATGAAATAAAAAGCACATTCTATTCCTAGATCAACAATCTGACATATACTGTAAGGATATCAGTTCACCCCAAAATTGACTAGCAAACCAAATGAAATTCATACACACACACAAAAAAATCTTCCTGCATAGTTTTGTGAACTTCACGAATGTATATGAAGCGGGATGTGGAAGTTCACACAAGTAAGGAAACAGGAAGGCTGATTCAGTGCCAGAGACAAGGCAGAGTTCAACAAAGCAGGCAAAGATAGAACCAAACTGTGCTGCCCTTTAGTGTAAGGCCACAAGCACCTTATATCAGTGGAGACAGACTGAACCAGAATAACTGCTCAACTGTAAACAGATAAACCCATTGGACGCATATCTATATAGACTCCAGATGAATTACTACAACAGCAAAGTCATAAGAAACTAAGGAAAGAATATTTTATACATACATGTCTGGTGTGCAGACAGATTTCTGTAAACATGATATCAACCTAGAAACACTAAGGAAAAATTTGATGGTTTTGGCAACCTAAAATTTTCAAACAATTTTCACGTTAGAAAATAGGAGAAAATGATAAAGTGGGGAAAATACTTAAAACATGCAGTATCCAAAGGCTGTTAATTTTCTCAATATGTAAAGAGTACTTGCAAATCAATAGAAAAAAGGTATCTTCATGGACGAAAGGACTATAGATATAAATATGCAATTCAGAAAAGATTAATAAGCAGCCCATCACCATAGGAGAACTGTTCAACCTCACCAGCTGCCAAGAGAACACAACCTAAACCAGGTGCCATTCTTTAAATGGTCAAAAAAGCAGATTTTCAAAAACAAAACAAAACAAAAAACACTCAGGTTGTCAGCTGTTGCTAGGAATTAAGCATCATTTCCATACCTCTCTGATGAGTGTGTCCTTTTGTGTGAAATCTCAGAAGAGCAGAACTTCCATGTCTCAGGCATGTCCTAGACCTTTACCTCCTTTGGGTCAGCAATTCTAACTCCTGATTTTTCTCCTGAGGAAACAATCAAATAGACACACACTAAGATTTGAACCACCAAGAATGTGAATTGTAAGTTTTAAAATCAAACCTGGGGAAAACAATGGAGTATTCATCAAGACAGTGGTTTTAAGTGAGTCAATTTAAAAGTAGTGACTACATTTACATAAAGAGTCTCTGTATAAATCCGAAGTCCCTGTATAAAGCATGTAATGACATGGGGACATGCTCATGGCATAATGCTAAGTGAAAAAGGCAGATGTTGTGATCTCCAAGTCATCTTGTAAAAATGAACTTTGTCTTAGAGCCACCCTACTTTTCCTCTTCCAAGTAAAGTAGTGATTTCTAACATGGTATGAACAAAGAACATAACAGAGGCCACACAGAAGCATCCAGGCCAGGGACAGTCTGAGAGGTGGCTCAACTTGAGAGCCAAGTGCAGAGGAAGATTTCCCCTCCCAGCTAAAACTCACTCTTCAGAATGAAGCCTGAATCCTGCCTAGCAAAGCAGCCCACAGAGGGTGGTCACCAAGTGTCAGGTGGGATGTGCTTTGATGACAGCTGAATAGTGTTAAGATGCATAGGCACAGAGGGGGAGCCCACGCAGAGGGGAGGTGTCTGGGCAGTGGGGCCACAGGAGCCCTAGTGCCCATGGGCCTGCAGGAGCTTCAGGGAGAAGCAGAGCACCTGCCAGATTCCTGGGCCCCTCCACTGAGCCAGCCGGAGCCCAAGGTGGTGCCCAAATGACTTCTGCTGAGTTGAGGCTGAGGTCTTGCGCCAAGTCCCCCTGGCATATCCCAGTGTGGGTGAACACAGGTCTCTGCACCTTCCCTGGGAGAGAGCTCACATGCTCACAGGTGGGAGTGACCGTGTGGCTATTGTTCCCCAACAGCGAGGTCAATGCTGATTTCCCCGGTACCACCGGGATCTGGCAGGGCACCTCCCCAAGTCATCACTGTGCGTCCATCATTTCTGATCTCAGCACAAATCCAGCATTCTCCAGAGGCCCAGCCTCTTCTTTCACCCATGCAGAGGGCGCAGCTCAGGACACTGGGGGACAGGCTCCCTGTGCCGGTGTTGGGAATGCTCTGTGCCTCCCTGAACAGCAGTTCTGGGGCTCTTTGTTCTTGGCAGGGCTGGTCTTCTCTGGGCAGGAGGGCTGGTCGACCCTCCTCCTCTCGTCTTCACCTGCTCATCTGAGCTCCCATTTCCCACCTGGCCCCATCTGGGGCCAGATCAGGCCTGCCACAGGTCCAGGTCCTGGAAGGGACTGGGGTCCAGCAGAGAGGGGAGCACCCCTGCCAAAGGCAGCCAGCAGGGATTGCCAGGGCCAGCACCAGGGGTGGCCTTGGACTGCTTTATGCCTCTGTCAACAGAGGCCCTCCAGACATGGCCCCAGGGCCCCAGCACCCCTAGTGTACTTCCATGGACTTGGGTCCCTGGCTTTGTGCTCCAGGGAGCACCTGGACAGCATGCCCAGTGAGGGACAGAGCAGGGTGCGATTGGGGCACATTGGATATTTTCAGCTGGCCACCCACGTCCTGTGGGCACTCTCCCTCCCACTCCCACCTGACACCCACCATCCGCTTTCATCAGTTTGCTTCCTGTCTTGTTTAAAGCTCTATAAGCTTCAAAGCATCACCACATGGGGAAAGGCTTCCTGCGAGTGGATTAAACAGGAGTAACTCTGGAAGCCAGGTGCCTGTGTGGCCTGCTTCTCTCTCTTCCCTCCATCTGCCTCCCATGGTCCATCAGTGGGCACCTTGTCCAGAAAGTGGCTTGTAGACTCACACCTTCTCCCTGGAAGGAGACAGCTGCTTCTCACAGACTGAGTGGGGTGTGGTGGCAGAGGACTCAAAGCCAAGTCCCAGCTGAGGACACATATGGGCCAAGAGCATCCCCAGGCATCCAGAGCCCTACAGGGCTCCCTGAGTCGGGCGAGATGGAAGCCCAGGAAGTCTGTTGCTGCTCAACACAGCGTGGAGGCTCTGTGGGGCAGCACATCCAGGGCCTTGGAGCTGAATCCACAGGCCTCTTTTGTGAGGCTATCTCAAGGATTATTTTATGTGAATATTTTATTCTTTTTTCTTGCAAGGAAATCTACATTGCGTAAGCTTGAGGCCTTCCCAAACACTTCCATCCACTCACTATACAATTCTAGCAACAGTTACACAAACACAGATCCAGGCCCAGGCAACACTCTGAGGCCTGCCTGGTACAGACACCCTTTCCTCAATGGCTCTAGGCACTCTGTGCTCTTCAAGACACAGGAGTGGCAGGGTGCGGCTCAGTGCCCAGTGCCTTGAACTGCAGTTTGGTTTCTATGACATGAAGTCAGTAAGCCATATTCCTCCTAGGGCACAGGGAAGTGCTGGCTGGGTCCTGGTGCTGACAGGCACACACTGTGATGCTTCTCTACATTCATCTTCCTCAGGAGGAAGGTGGGTGGTGGCTGAGTTCCCTACCCTTCAGGTGGATAAAGAGTTTCCCTCCCCATCCTGCAGCACGAGATGAAAGCAAACAAGCAGGGGCCTGTATGATGGCCACTCAGCTCAGGAGTTCCAAGGAAAAAGGTCCTTGAAACAGGTCAGCCTCCACAGCCAGCAGGGAACCCTGGTCAACCTGTGACTGGCTTCCCAAACCATGACACACATTTGCTGTGTCCTCTGTGCTTCTCTTCAGTCTGAAGGAAACAAGAGCTCACGGAGGAATTGCTAACATAGACCGAGCACACAGAGGACTTGCTCAGAGAGGCCATTCTCACAGAGGTTGAGCTCACAGAGGCCGATCTCACAATCTGTGCTAACACAGGCCTTGCTCACAGACAACAAGCTCAAGAGAACATGCTCACAGAGACTGTGCTCACAGAGGCCTTCCACGCAAAGATTGTGCTCACAAAGGCCTTGCTCACAGAGGTCTAGCTCACAGAGGCGGTGTTCATACAGCCTTCCCTCAAATAGGCTGAGGTCACAGGGGTCAGGCACACAAAGCTGATATCACAGGGACTGGGCTCACAGAGGCCTTGCTCACAAAGAACTTTGTCAGGAAGGCCAAGCTCACAGACGCCATACTCATAGAGGCCTTGCTAAAGAAGAACGTGCTTAAAGAGGCCTTGCTAACATAAGACTAGCTCACAGAGGCCTTGCTCACATAGGCCTTGCTCACAGAGGCCATGTTCACAGAGGCCTTGCTCACAGAGTTCATACTCACAGAGTCATAGCTCACAGAGGCGGTGCTCAGAGTCCAAGATCACAGAGTCCATGCTCCCCGAGGATGTGCTCATAGAGCCCTTGCACACAGGGGCCATACTCACAGGGGCCAAGCTCAGAGATGATAAGCTCACAGAGGCCTTGCTCTCAGAGGCTGTGATCACAGAGGTCATTCTCACTCACTCCAAGCTCACAGAGGCCATGTTCACAGAGGCCTTGATCATAGGAGCCTAGCTTACAGAGGCCATGCTCACAAAATTCTTCCTCACAAAGGCCAAGCTCACAGAGGGCTTTGTCACAGAGGCCAAGCTCACAGAGGCCTTGCTGATAGAGGCCTTGCTCACAGAGACCTTCTGCACAGAGGCCTTGCTCACAGTGGCCATGCTCAAAGAGGCCACGTTCTCAGAGGCCTAGCTTACAGAGGACTAGATCACAGAGGCCATGCTCACAAAGGCTGAGCTTACCGAGGTCGAGCTCACAGAGGCCGAGCTCAGAGAGGATGAGCTCACAGAGGCCTTGTTCACAGAGGCCTTGTCTCAGGCCAAGTTCAGAAAGGACGAGTTCACAGATTCCATGCTCACAGAGACCTTGCTGACATAGGACTTGCTCACAGATGCTGTGCTCACAGAGGACATGCTCACAGAGGCCATCCTCACAGAGGCTTTGCTCACAGAGGCCATTCTAATAGAGGCCAAATTCATAGAGACCATGCTGACAGAGGCCATTCTCACAGAGGCCGAGCTCACAGTGGTGGTGCTCAGAGGCAGAGCTGGCAGAGGCTGAGCTCACAGGCCAAGCTCACAGAGGCCATGCAAAGGGATTGGAAGTGCAGGCATGGAAGGGTGTTCCCTAAGATGGTGGGGCGATAGCCAGGCAGTGACCAGTGTTCACAGAGACTCAGTCTCCAAATGCTCCCTGAACCCTGTGGCACATTGACCTTTACAGTATTCAAGGGCACAGGCTCAGCCACTTTTTAATAACATCTGAAGTTTCAGGGGCCTTTCTGGTGTGACTTGCACAAAGAGCTTGTTATCTAGACTGCAGCTCCCAAAATCCCTGGCCTAGCGCCCTGCACCTAAAGCAGTGGTCCCTGTGGGAGTAGCTGGTGTCTGAGTGAAATACCCCAAAAGTCCCTCCAACCTCCCAGGAAATACAGCCAGGTGGCTCTGCATAAGCAATCCTCGGTGGCCACAGGCACACACATGCACACTGCTGGGGCTGAGCAATGTGCTGCCTGCGAGATGGAGTCTTACTGAACCTTGACCTGAGTACAAGAGGAAGGTGACCACAGGGTCTGAGGAGCCACGTCTTAGCTGACAGCGCACAGTGCTGGTGACACACTGGGAGTTCTGGTGTCTAACCAAAGACCAGGAAGTGCTCTTCCCTATTCCCTGCCCTGGCAGGGCCTGGCATGTGGGCCTCAGTGAGGGAGCTGTGGTCACTGACAGTGAGGTCGGCTCCCTGGGGGTGGTAAAGTCCCCTGGCCATGTGCTCCCTGCAGCAATGGCTCCCTCCTCCTGCTAAGGGTTCCATTTATCCCCGGACTTAGGGCTCAGCAGGAAGGCAGTCTCCTCCATCTGCACCAGATGTTCAATCTACATTCAAATACTCTCCAGTCACTCCCACCAGGTTTGCTGCCCATCTCTGGCACAAGCTACTGTTTTCTGACCACTGAAGGTTTCCTGCCCACCCTCCTTCGATCTCATCTCTACACAGGAACTGGAAATTGTCCTGCAGCACAAATAAGACCCTTCCCCATGTGCTCCCAGCCCTCCGACAGTCTCTCCAGCCTGCAGGCTGACATCCAGTCCTTTAAGTGACCTGCAAATCTCATCCTAAAAAACTCCACCTCCCCTGATACCTGCCACACACTGCTCTGCCAGCTACCCTCAGGGGCTTATTCCCCCAACTCCCTCAAGTTCCTGACACAAGCCCTTTTCACATGCTGTCCTGTACTCCTGGACGGCTTTCCCTCCAGGTCTCTGTGCAGGTGACTTCGTGTGGGCAGGTATGAGCCCACTCAGCCCAAGGCAGCTCCACTTCAGAAGTCATGTGAGTGAGCATTCAGCATGATCTTGTCTTGTCTTAATTCATGGCTCCATTGCCCGTCTCCCCACCAGAAAGAGGAAGGGTCTCCCCAGGCATACCACAGTGCTCTCACAAACTAGCCCCATGACATAAGCGCGTGGGTGGAATAAGTGAATGAAAGTGGCTGTGGAGGGCTGAGAGTGGTCTTCCTTGCTTGGAAAACTGGTAAAAGGATGGGCCCAGCAAGACGGGAGATCAGGTGTTGCCCCCAGTTTCAGAGGTGAAGGGCACAGAGCATGGACCCTGGCTCACAGCCTGCTTACCTGTAGCTGCTTGAGGGCTTTCTGGGCTTGCTCTGGCTTCCGGTACACCACGAATCCAAACCCCATGGAAAGCAGCGCTCCTGGAACAGGGGACCCACTGTGAGAGGGAGCACAGAGTGAGCCAGGGCTTGGCTTTGGATCCTTTCCAGTTCCCTTTCCAGCCCCCACATGACCTCAGCTCCAGGCTTCCTTTTTACAACTAGTTGCCCCAGCAAATTCACCATTGAGTTTCACTATTAATTACCAGATGATTGATGTGATAATTAAATTCCTAATATGATCCCGGCTTCATGAGGGAGGGGAACTGACTCGGGGCTGACCACTGTTCTCCAGCAGGAGCCTCTACCTGGACAGCCCTGCCTCCATGTGGCATCGTGAGCATCCAGGGCCACCTCCTGGGGGCGTTTCTGACACTTGGATCTGGCTCCTGGATTTCAGGTCTAAAGTTCTGACAGGGAGGTGAAGGTGCCCTGGCTCTGCCTGGTTCCCCACTCCAAGGCAACAGGAGGTCAGAGGGTAAGAGCAACAGCAGCCTCTCCAGGGGTACTGCTTCCTGACAGTGTGTGTGTCAGGTGTAGAGGGGTAATGCTGGGGAGTCCCATGGGGCACCCCAAAGCACAAGGTCTCTAACTGCACCTCTGCCTCCCCTGAAGAGCCCTGCGTGCTAGGGAACCTTGTGAACAGCCCAAATGTGGCTCGGAACTGCAGGGGACAGGCAGTCCTGTCCCATGGTGACTGTCAGTTTGCTCTCTGAGCAGAGAGCTTTTGTTTGGGGGCATAAGGCTGTGGGTGGTGAGCTGGTGGCATCTGCACCTGAGTGTCAAACATACTCCTGAGAAAGAGGAGCTCACCCAGCCTCCGACATGGCAGGGCCATACTGCCTGGGAGGCCGGTCTCTGCCAAGAGCAGCACCTGCTCCCAGCCTCTGTGCCCATGGGATCAGCCCACAGGAAATGCTGACCTGGGACTGAGGGAGAGGGGCACATGCTGGTGCCAAGGACCCAGCCCTGCTGCCCCCCATGTGCCAGTTCTGCATGAGCTCTGCCCACCATCTCTCCTTGTGCCCCTCAAGGGTTAGCAGTATGACCTGCTGCTGCACAGCTGCCTGCGCCCAGCCATCTTTCATGCCAGCCCCAGGCTGAGCACAGCCTTGTCCTGCTGCAGCTAGCTGACCAGATACCACCTAGCTCCCCCCAGTGCCTGGCTGGATGGCAGGCTCCCGAAAGGACAGTGGACACCCCAAGAGCTGCTTCCAACGCCGAAGATGGGGTGGCAAGATGCTGCTGAGTGCTCGCAGGGGAGAGGGCAGGCTCCCAGAGGGGCAGTGTCCCTGTGGCCTGGTTTATCTGCTGCCATGGCAGCCTGAGCAGACAGAGGCAAGGGACCTCTAACTTCACACACAGAAGCATCTGCTTAAAACCCTCGGTGGTTCCCCACCAGGCTGCAGTCCAAACCCCTGCAGGGCATAAAAGCCACTTACTAAGCTGGAAACTGCCTCCCTTTCCATCTCCTGCCTTGGTCTCTGACACCAGGCTGCTCAGCCTCCCTGCCTCTAGGTCCACTCTTGACTTGAAGAACCTGCCACAGCCCTCCCGGTCCTGTGCTGAAGCCACCAGCTCATTTGTTCCCCAGCTACTGCAGATACCTGGGGACAGGGATCACATCTCTGGTGCTCACTGCCTGGTGTCCCAGGACAGTTAGGGAATGAATGAGCAGTGGTCACTCTTGACTCATGCTGCACCCTACCATGTCCACGAATCAAAGGGCTGCTGCACTGGGTACATGGCTGTGATAAAGGACAAAGGACGTGTCCTTGTTCATTTTCTGCAGGGAATCAGGACATGAATGAGGGGAGGCCAGGAGTGTCAGAACAAGACATGGGGCTGAAGGGAGAGGCCAGGTGGTCTCTGCCTGCCCACTACCTAATAGCCAGGGAGGTGCATATTAATGACGTGTTGGAATGATCTAGAAGTTGTATGGGTCATTTCCCTTGTAACTGAAGTGGGAAAGCCCACAATCAGTCCTTCTTGCTGTGTCTGGAAGGAGTGGGGAGGAGGGAGCCCCCGGGTGCTGACGGTACCCTGTTCGCCCACTAGGTGCACAGCTCCAGGACCACGTGAACGGTCTGCGAGGCTCTGGACATCACAGGATGCATGGGCCTCTTTGACTGCACAGCAGGAGTCTCCAGAAGAGAGGAGGGGCTGTTTCAGACAAGCCTGGCCGTCCTCCCTGCTCGCAGGTACGATTTCTTCTGGAACCACTTCTTTCCAGCCAAGATTTCCATGGGTTACTCTTCTTAGAGATGGAGCAGCTCCTCACAGCACCCACCTTGGAAAACACCTGGAGAAGAGAGGATAATGCAGCCCCTGACTTCTGGGAGCATCCACCACCTGCGTGGGAGCATCTCCAGTCACCATGGATCCACCTGCAGGCTCAGGAAGCAGAAGGCACATAGAGCTGACCCCAGGAGACTGCTCACTGTGCATGGGCCTGTGCCAGGCCCCACACTGTCCACCCATCTAGTGACCAAGAGATGCCCTCAGATGGGCAGCCAAGGGCCAGGGAGCTGGCAGTTGAGATCACAAAGCTGGACATGCTGGACCTGGGTCTGGGTTGCTGAGCCAGGCTTTGAGCCACTGTGTAGCCTGCCGAGCTGTCCTTCCACACGTGCCCATGGAGATCCTGGGTCATTCAGAGGTGGTGAGTGATGGCCTGTTCCAAGTAACCTGGCCAGTCCCCTGGACATCTCGGAATGGCAGTTGGGCTGTTCTTTTCCTCCACTTACAGAGGGAAGAACTAGGCCTTGGAACAGCTGAGAGGTCTGCTGCAGACCCCAGAAGCCAGGGTCAGTTCAGGGGCATGGAGTCTACTGACCCCAGGCCCGACCACCTCACTGCCCTCTGTGCTTAAAGTCAAAATAAATCTAAAAAACTGTAAGTCACACTCTACATTTCTCCTCCCTTCTCCTGTCTCCCTTTAGAACCCAGCTAAGGCACACTCCATGTGGCTCTGGCTCTGGCTCTGTCTTCAGTACCAAAGATAGACAGGTGCTCAGTACTGTCCACCAAGTGAGCAACAGGCAGCAGGAGGAGCACAGACCCTCACACACACCAGCAGCAGACTTGTGCTTCAGGTGTGGGACACTCTACCTGGAGGATCTCACTCGTCCTAGTCAAACTTTCAAAACAACCCAATGGGAAAGTTCCACTCATGCCACTGTGACAGCTGGATAAACCAAGGCACAGAAATGCTGCAGGACTTGCCCATTAACAAGGAGTGAAGCCAGGATCCAGGCTTGGGAGGACTGACCCCTGATCATGGCTCCACACTCAGGTGCTGGGACAGGGGTCCTGTGATCTGGGTGTGCTTCCCCACAGTGCTCTAATGAGCTGTGTGAGCTCAGGACAGTGAGGTAACCTCTCTGAACCTCCATTTCCCAGTTGAACTAGATGGTCCTGGTTGAGCCTTCCAGCTCCAGGGCCTTTAATCCTGAGGACACCCTTAAGCTGCTGTTTGTGAAACTCCAGGAAATGTTGATCCAATAGTGATGTCCCACACCATGCCAGGAGTGACAAGGACAACACAGGACCAGAGCTGGCCTGACAGGCTCAGAGCCACCTGCCTTTGAGACACTGCTAGGGTGCACCTCTAAAACCAAGTCATGCGGTATCAGTGCTTCACCAGGTGCTCTGGGGCCCCGGCCATGCTGCCTGCTTGAATCTGGGCCTCTTCACTGCTATGGCTGTCCTTCTACCTAGGGACAGTCATGGCACGGAGGCAGGGTCAGTGGACAGTGCCTCTTCTCTTGAAACCTCTATAGAATTTTAGAGTTCAGGGGACATTTTGAAAGGAAGGAGAATCAGAGATTTCCATCCTCTGCCATCTTCCTTCCAGGACAAGTTCTCGGCTGTGAGCTGTGTCACTCATCCATTAAGCAGGAAATCTGGTGAGCGTCTGTTCTGTGGAACTCTTGATTCACCGAAAGCAGCCCCTCTGCTGGGGAGTCCTGGTTGGGGAGACAGGAAGCTCACAGACCCCATCCTCTGAGTGGGAGGGACCCCTCTCCCATCCTGGCCCTGCAGTCCACGGGCTGCCATGCTCACTGGGCATCTGCCAAACCCCTGCCTGGAGCTCCCTACCCTGCCCCTCCTGTTTTCCTCCCACAGGTGCAGACTCACCCCATCAAGAAGTGCCAGGTGGGGACACCTCACTGACGAGTCTCCTGCAGGCTCCATCAGGCCACGCACAGTGGTGGCATTGACTTCTGGGCCGCTCACCACAGAAGCAGTAGGGGAAGTGTTTTCAAGTGCACTTGGAACACGGAACCCACCAACAGCAGGGATGGTGTGCAGCAGGGCGGGCTGCCCACCACCGGAGCCGTGCCGGACACAGAACAGACACACTGCCTGCATCAAAGCCTGGAGCATCCCCCATTCCTGGTGGATACTCACTTCCCTCAGCATCTCCTCTGTGGTGTTGAAGTTGAGATTTTTAATAAACAGAGTGCATCCTGGAAGGTTCTCTTCTTCCTCTTCCTCCTCCTCCTCTTCTTCTGCCCTTGCCTTGGAGGCCTCTACTCTTTCCTATGCTGGCTTCTTACCTTCTGGGGTCTCACCATCAGCCACTAACCCCATCAAAAACACACCACCCCATGAAGTAACATCTACCCACCAAAGCAAAGCCAGGGCCTAAAGCATGGAATGCTATACCAAGGGGCTCTGCCTCCATGGCACAGTCAGGAGTGACCACAGGTGTCAGCAGCGAGAGAGCCAGGGAGAGAGACAAAGTCCCACCGTCTGCCCCTGTTGTATTTTATTTTTTGGACTGGGGACTGAACCCAGGGACACTTACCTACTAAGCTACATCCCCAGTCCTATTTTGTATTTTATTTAGAGACCAGGTCTCGCTGAGTTGCTTAGCATCTCCCTTTTGCCGAGGCTGGCTATGAACTCGAGATCATCCTGCCTCAGCCTCCAGAGCTGCTGGGATTCCAGACATGTGCCACCACACCCAGATCCTGCTCTGTTTTAAAGAGAATATGACAGATCTAAACCTACAAGCCCCAGATACCACTAGGCCACACTCATTTTAACTTCAAAATACATTATGGAAACTATGTTCTTGAACCATGAACCTAAGCAAAATGTTATTCTTCCTTAAAAAACAGCACTTAGGGCCGGAGAGATAGCTCAGTTGGTAAAGTGCTTGCCTTGAAAGCACAAAGCTGTGGGTTCGATTCCCAGCACCACAAAAAAAAAAAAAAAAGAAAAAACAGCACTTAGTGAACTTTCAAACTGAAATGCATCTTACAGTTTTGCAAAAATTACAGAATGGAAAAACAGAGCATTCTAAAACCCCTTGAATATGGATTTCAAATACCCCTTGAACATGCATGTGTGTCAAAGTGGTTCTGTCTATATACAAGGAAGTCATAGTGTTTCATAATAGTGGAAACTGGGAAAACCTGCCACAGCGTCACAGACAGACCAGCAAGGCCACCGGGGACTGGGATGGTAGGCTGCCACTGAAACGATGTGCTGAGGAATGCTGAAGGGCGCTGACAGACCCAGGGAGCTGAAGGTGAGATGAGGAAGGTGGTGCATGGTTCTGTCAGTCTGCTCGGGCGGGGAAAGCGCACATGTGCATGCAGCCATGGGAACAGAGGGCAGGGGCCTTGGTCACTTCCGCAGCAGCAGACCCAGGCGGCTGCACCAGTACCTGTCACCACCGCCCCTGCACCTCTCCCCATGAAGGAACAGGTTACAGGGAGAGGGAGGGTGAACATCACCTTGCCAGTTAGTGGTGGTGCCCATAGGTGCAATGGGCAGAAGGGACAGGCCCATGGGAAATCAGGCAGGGCCCAGTGTGGGTGTCTGCCCCAGCAAGGGTGGTGGATGCCTCAGCCTCAGGACCATGGGAGAAACCCTACTTTAGTGAAATACGCTCAGTTTGGCTTAACCTCCCCAGTTTCACCAAGTCCCAAGTGCTGGGCCTGGGGACAAGCCCCTTCCCCAGAAAAGGCTCAACCACTATCCCATAGCCCAAGGGGGACAGCCCCAGGGAGGGGATTCCTCACCCCAACCCACCTTGGTGCTGAGCAGGTGGCAGCCCTGCCCCAGACTCCAGCCCTGCCCCACAGGCTGGTAGAAGCTCCCGAGGTCCCGTGGCCCAAGAGGAGCCCATGGGCTTCTCCCCAGCACGCTTTCCTCCAACAGCTCCACCTGTGCAGGGCCAAAGGGGGATTCCGGGTGCTCAAACTTGCCCTGCACTGTCACACCAAGCTCTGGGGACCTGTTCCCTGCCTCTTGCTTGTGGTCTGAAGCTTTCCAGTCCTGATTATCTGTCAACTGCTTAGCCACTGAACAAACCTTTCAAGCCTCACAGAAACAGCTAGTGACTGAGCTGGATCCCTCCCAGGACCCAAAGAACACCTCCAGTCCTCCAGCTTCCTGGGTCCCAGGCCACAAGGAGAAAATCTACATGCAGGCCACCCCCACCCAAGAAACAACCAACAAACCCAGCAAGGGACTGCAAGTGTGGGCATTGATACACAGAAACCCACTTTCAAAGGAAATAGGAGGAAACAGCCTACTAAGGACACAGTAACTCATACTCCAAGTCCTGGAGGAGAACTTCAATCAAAGTGAAAGTCAAGACCATTAGCAGGAAGACCCTCTGGGTTTCCTGGTCATCCTGCATCTCAGAGGTTGAAGGCCAAGGAAACAATGGGCAGTAGATCTCCTGCCACATGCCAGGACCTCAGCTGGTTGCCTTGGCTACCTGGCCTCATCCACAACCACAGAGACCACATCACAAACACAAACAGGTGGAAACAGGAGGCCTCGGGAACATTCCAGCATCCAAACATTAGATGCCAAGCAGTTTCAGGAAGGCAAGACAGGTTCCCAGAAGACTGACAGAAACTTATAGATAGGAGAGTGTTGGGGATGATGGTGTTGCAGAAGGTTCATGGCCAGTGCAAGGGGTAGCCTCTCCTCGGCAATAGCCAGCTTCTGCCCCCTAGGGAGGCCAACTCGGTATGGCCAGAAGTTCAGAGTTTTGAAAAGAAGCAAAAAACTCAACTTTACACGGGGAAACCCAGTTTTTCAATCTTGGCAACCTAACTCAATGGCATGAGGCTTTTGTGCCAGGCAGGAGCTGGTTAACCGACCAGCAAGCAGACACCTCCCTCTTGCTCAGAGACCTCTGGCAAAGACTGATCATCTTCCCTGCACTGTCCCAGGGGCCTGCTGGGGTTCCAGGAGTGGGAGCCCAGGGCACTTGGCAAAGCGGAGTCAACTCCACCTGACCCAGGCCCAGGAGCCTGGTCAGGTGGTCGCAGGTACTGCCTGGGTTGTGGGGTTTGGGTTTAGTGAGAGCTGAGCTGAGCAGGCTGGGTCAGTTCACACCTCAGGAACTGTGCTGAGGAACGGTCCCTCCCTGGGCAGGTCAGCTGCTCTCAGCCCCACCCAGGAAGGGGCACTGGGAAAAACAGCTGGCTGGAGATGAAAGCTGTGTTCCTGTGTGCCGGGCCTTTCCCCAATAGCGCAGGCCACCTAGTTCCAGAGATGTCCACGCCTTAACCCTTCATGCCCATGATGACATCCCTGCCCCTGGAGTGCCCAGATCCTGAAATGCTACAAGAAGAGGGCATGGCAGTCTTTAGCGATCTGCTGACCACAGGGGCCTGGAGACAGCGGTCAGGAGGGGCAGAGCCATGGGACATGCATGTGGGAACACAAGGCTGTGGGCCTGTACCGCCAGGCTCTGCTACGTACCACCCATGCAGCCTGGGCCAGAGACGGAGCCGCCCTGCCTCCGCATCCCTCCTGCAGCCTAGAGAAAAACCACACACACACACACACACACACACACACACACACACACACTCTTGCACTATGCTGAACTGTTAGGAAAAACAAGCGTCCACTACTCATCCACAGGCCTGGGTACTATCACCTGCCATTGGACAACAGAGTGGCTGCCCTGCCAGTGACCTCTCAGTGTCTGCTCCCACTTTGCCAGCTCCTTTGACCTCATCCCTGACCCTGCTGGCCTCTTTGCAGATGCTCAAGACTGCCAAAGCCATGCTGACCACAGGCCCTTTGCACTTGCTACCTCCTGGCCCAACCGGCTTCCCTCCTCTCTTCCCAGGCCTGGTTTCTGCTTGACCAGTGTCAGTGCAAACATCCAGCCCTCAGACAGGTCTTCCTGGTCACACTAGTAAAAAAGGTCACCATGTCTCTGGTGTCCTCTTTCCAGAGCCCCTAGCCTGTTCTGAAACGACCTTCCTTACTGGTTGTATCTGGGTCCTCAACTAAAGGGGAGTTCACTGAGGACAGTAACAAGCCTGACGCAGTCACCCCTGCACCCCCAGCACTGGTCCAGAGAGGACACTCCAAAAGCATCTGCAGATGGCCAAGAAGTTGAGTGCTCAAAGGGAGCAGTGGGGACGGGCAAGGGCTCAGGCCTCAGGGCTCACAGCTGCAGGGCACTTCCCCACGCCCTCCACATGTGTGACCTCTGGAGGTCACTAACCCTGGGGCTTCCTCTTTTCCATATGTGAGTGGGGACTGTGGTCCAAGCTACCTGCAGGGTGACTGCGAGATGAACATCAAGGCTGTGCGACAGCCCCTGGGCCTATCCAACACCCCAGAAGCAACACTGCACCACGAACACTGTCCTTGGACCCTGCGTGTCCAGCTGGCCAGGTTGGCACCCAGGGGAGCCCATGATCCCCTCTGTGGGAAGGCAGCTGCAGGGGAACTCAGCCCTCCTCCTGCAGGTTCCAGGTCAGACATCTGTGTGTAGGGGACATGTCCCTCCTGGCCCTGAGTACAGGACCCAGCTTGACCCATTCACCCCTGCACCTCCCAGCACCCCCAAGCCACCAAGCCAAACCCCACTGCAACCCACATCCAGGTCCAAGCAGGTCCAGACATGGCCCAGGTCCGAGGCCACCAGCCAAAGGTCTTTTTAAGAAGTACTTTGCTGCCAGCCTGAATGGGGAGACAAAGGACGACGGGAAAGAAAAATAAGTGACTGCAAAACTCAAGCAGATGTTCGCCAACAGAATCACCAGGCCCTGGCAGGAGTAAGCAGTGGAGGGGCCCGCTGCAGGAGCAGGAGCAGGAGGCACTGAGCTCCTGGGCAGGAGGCAGGGAGGGGCTTATGCCACAGCCCCACAATCAAATCCAGGCACACAGCACCACACAGCTTTATTATTATCAGGCCGCACCACTCCTCTAGGCTCCTGCACTGCGGCCACCAGCAGACTATTATCATTTGCAAGCAGCTTTCCAGGACCCCCACATCCGGAGCCCTTTATCTGGAGGTGAGGGTCTTGGTTGTGGGGAGATGAAACAAGCTGGCCCCTCCCTGGAGACTGGCAGAGAGCAGAGCAGAGCACTGCAGAGAAGCGTGGTCCTTCCCACTCCCCCTGACCAGCCCCAAACACAGGGCCTGGGGCCTCTGGGTCCCCCACCTCCTGTCATCCTGAGGAAGCATCTGGAACAATGTGCAGAGGGTGAGTGGGGTGCCGCAGGGGAGAGGGCCCAGCTCAGGGGACCAGGGACCAGGGGGCTATGCAGACAACCCAGAGGCTCCCAGAGGCTGTGGCGAGCCCAGCGGGGCTGGACAAATCCCGTCTCTGAGGCCTCATGTCAGTCAGTGAGCAGACACCAGCCCCTCCAAGCTGCAGGACTGTCGGGACCCTCAACACTAACCTGAGTCTGGGGACAGAAGAGCATTCTAACAGGGTTCAGACACTGGTGCCGAGAAGACACTGCTCACGCCCTAGAGCAGGCCTGCGCCCAAGGCCCTCTTCAGACATGGCCATGACCAGCCCAGAAGCTCCTGGGAAGTCTGGGCCATGTCTGTTGTGGCCACCCTGGACAGCAGCGGCAGCGTTACAGAGGTGGTCAGCATGGAATCTCCCCCTGTCCTCAGGGGGGTGCGTGGGTGCCACCCTCACTGTTCAGGGCCAGAACCAGCCTGAAGGGAGGCAGCTGGCCCAGCCCCAGAGTGGGCATGGGACAGGGACCCTGCCCACCATCACTGGCACGCATGGCCCACTCTCCAGAAGCAGCACCTCAGCGTGAGAACATGGAGAGCTTGGTGCCAGCAGGCAGGGAGCGGGCCCCGCTCTGCCCTGGGGCAGCACCCTCTCCTCACTCCCAGGGCCTGGCACTCCGCAGGGTGTATGGTCAGCAAGGCAGACGAGGTGCCTGCTTGAGAGGGCACCATCAAGTTCAAATGAAATCAGCCCAGCCAGATGGAGGCGGACTCCCCAGGAGGCACTGTGCCCAATGTGCCTGTCCCCCTGCCTGTGCCTGAAGCAGGGAGGAAGAAGTCAGACCGGAGCTGTCTGCAAGCCTCCTGACCCCGCTAGTTTATGTGCTTGAGAGGAGGGTTCAGCTGGGTCAGAAATCATTATCCAGGTTCACGTACAGCAGAGGAACTGAAAGCCACAGTGGCTGGCAGCTCGGCGATGGTTGCTTACGGAAACAGGAGGACCCCACGAGGGGAGAGGTCCAGGAGCGCAAGCGGGGTGGAAAGGACCCCACTACAAAGCCGACCTGGGCGGCACCAAGGAAGGACTGGAAAGGTTCAAGCCTTTCACCACCCACCTAGCAGATGGGGTGCGCTCCATCCACAGAGCGAAGGGATGGGAGCAGCTTCCAGGTCAGTGGGTCACAAATGCCCTTGCAGACGGCCAGTCCTGAAGACCCACAGGCACGTAGACGTGAGCCACAGGCATGGAGGAAGTGACAATTCTAGCCAGCTGCTCCTCTGATGAGACACTCGACCCTATGCCTCCCTGAAGCCCAACCAGGCAAGGCCACAGATTCAAACCTTACAGGGGCGATCAGAGGCTCCGCCGCCCTATTTTTTTTTTTTTTTGCCATAAAACACTTTTTTTGTAAATATATGAGGACAATGGAGATGGTAGACAAGGGGCTTATCTGTCGTTAAGAGGAAAATTCTCATTTTAGTAAACTGAGCAATTGGTAACCCTGTGTGTGATGGGCCGAGGGGTAGAATCTTAAAACCTGGGTCAAACAACCCAGTCCGCAGGAGGCTCCTGAAGGTGTCTGACTACAAGGTGTGGTTGTGGGTCCCTGGGGAGCTGTCCGTCTCCTGGGGCAGCTGTGGGTACGAGGCGGGTCTCAGTTCTCAGGAATCCTGAGAGGGGTGAGGTCCAGGGACGTGCCACGTCCTGCAGTCTGCACAACAGTCCTGGCAAGGAACGCTTACCCTGCTCACAAACCCACTGTGCAGGTCAGCCAGGGAGCTGGGACTGCCCAGGCCGGCGTGGTCCACCACTGCTCTTCCCTCTCCTGCCTGTGCAGTCGCTGGACACCAGGGGGCGCTGTGCCACATGCAAACAGGGCTCTCCTCCCTGACTCCAGCTCTCCCCACCTATGGAGCAGGAACTCTTTCCTGGCTGTTCTGAGTATGAAGAGATCTAGGTTTTCTTCCCTCACCTTCAGCTGCTACCTTACACTGTGCTCACAATGCTCTATTTGGTACCAGGGATTTAACCAGGGGTGCCTCACCACTGAGCCACACCCCCAGCCCTATGTTATATTTTAGAAACAGGGTCTCACTGAGTTGCTTAGTGCCTCACTAAGTTGCTGATGCTGCCTCAGCCTCCTGAACTGCTGGGATGAGTGGTGTGTGCCACCGTGCCTGGCTCTGATGCTCTATTTTTCAGGGATGTTTTACACATCTATATAATTATAGACCAAAGTCCGTTGGTGTGCAAGATGAACAAAGTGTTCAACCAGTGTCCTGAGAACACTTCTGTGCTGCCCTGCTCTCCTCCCACATAGACCTGTTCTTACCCATTTCTGGTTCCACCTCGTTCTTCTCTGCAGACTTCACTGGTGCCTTTGGTGCTCTTTCCTCTGTGGGGCTGTGCTGGAGAAGACGCCATCTGGAGCCCACTTGAGATACAGTAGGATGTGGTGGAACTGCAGAGGTAAAAGTGCCAACCTGTGGGACTCCATCTAGGGACATGGCTGGAGAGAGACTCAGTCCCACGTGCAGCTGAAGAGCCTGAGGGTCAGAGGAGATGGGTGCTCCCCAGGGCAGAGGAGCCAGAAAGAGAAATGTGGCCCAGAGCCCCAAGAGAAAAACACTCTGGCCCCTGGGCTGCGCCTCAGGCTGCAAAGGAGAGCCCACGCCTCTGCTGCCTTGCACTAGGGTGGAGTCAAGGCACCCCTTCATTTATTCTAGTCAGAGGATGAAAGGGGGAGTGTGACAAGGGGAAGAACTGCTAGCAAGGCGTGGCTCCAGCAGGAAGACAGTTCAGTTGCCCAGAGAAGCGCTCTTGTTCCACACACATGTTCAGAGGCAGTTTCTTAACTAAGGAGACACAGATGTTGCTAATGGCTGCCTCAGTAGAAGGTGCTGGGAGCTGCAGGGCAGGGTGGAAGGATACTTGTCAACTTTGGCCCTCTGGGACTTGTTTCAAATTTCACAATGCAAGGTTCACAAGTTGATTACAATCAGAAAAAAAAAAAAAAAAAAAACATAAGCAGTCAGGTGCTGTGGGGCACGCGTGTAATCCCAGCAGCTCTGGAGGCTGAGGCAGGAGGATCGCAAGTTGAAAGACAGCCTCAGCAACTCAGGGAGGCCCTAAGCAGCTCAATGAGACCCTGTCACTGATCAAATATAAAAAAGGGCTGGGGATGTGGCTCAGTGATTAAATGTCCCTGGGTTCAATCCCCAGTAAAAAAAAAAAAAAAAGAAAAAGAAAAATGAAAACTCCTACTTGGAAGCCAGACTGGGGAGCAGAGAGTTAGCTGTGCCACTTCTGAGCTGGGTGACTTTGGGTCACTGGGTCTCAGTTTCCCTATGTGCAGAAGAGGGATGCAGCCTTGCCAGGGCGGGCTCTTTGCCACCCTTCACCTGGTGATGATTCCTTCCCAAAGCAGCAGGAGGAAGGAAGAAGGGTGTCTGTGGTGCTGGCAACAGCACCTGTCTTGTGGGTCAGGAGCTCACTGACTTCCTGGCAGCACAGTGGGCAGGGCCCTAGCTGGGGATGACCATGGGGGCAGCAGCTGTGGAGAAATGACCTCCGCACCTGCAATGCCTGCCCTGAGGATCACTGGGGGACTGTGGTCTGCAAAGAATTAAGTCGCTGGACAAAGTACTCATGGTGGGTTAAATGGTGGCTCCCCAAGAGACAGCTATGCTTCCACCCCAGAATCTAAGGATATGTCCCATGCAACTGTCACCAAGATCCCAAGGTGGGATGTCCTGTGTTATCTGGGTGTGCTGTAAACCCAGGAGGAGATTTGGGACCAAGAAGGCCCAAAGATGGGGCACAGACAGGAGTGGGATGGTAGTGATTCAGGGAGATGAGGGACACCAGGAGCCCAATGGTGGCAGAGACAAGGACAGGTCCTCCCCAGAGTTCTCGGAGGCGCTGACCACACCCTGGACTCGGACCACCTGCCTGCCAGCTCTGCCACAGGTGACTTACTGTTGGTCTAAGCCAACTGCTGTGGCTATAGATATTCTTAAACGGCCCCGCGTAGAGAACTGACTTTCAGCTTATCACAGGTACAGGACAGCAGAGAAGCAGACAGTGAAGGCTCAAGTTAAAGCAGGAAAGGAAGCCAGGGAAAGCGGGGGCGGGGCGGGGGGCGGGGCGGGGCGGGGCGCTTTTTGCAGCTGTGCTGCAGGAGGGTGGAGCTCAGGCTGAGGGCACTCCCACAAGCCAGCTCCCTCTCCCCTAGGGCAGCCCTACCTTTGAGTAGGTCAGGTGTCAGACGGCCCTGCATGCCTCCAGGGGCTCCAGGAACTCCACTATGATGGCAGTGACGCCACCCTTGGGCAGATGAGGGACACCAGGAGCCCAATGGTGGCAGAGACAAGGACAGGTCCTCCCCAGAGTTCTCGGAGGCGCTGACCACTCGGCCCAGGCTCCCGAAGTGGCCGAAGGTCTCCCGCAACTCAGCAGCCAGGGTGACTGCGGGGAGGTTCTTGGCCAGAATCATGGTCTTGCTTCGCTCTGCTGTGGCCTGTGGAGTGGACAGGACTCGTGAGAACAGCAGCAGGGGTCCAGTCTGACACCAGAACTGTCTGGGGTCCCAGGGGCCAGGTGCCTGGGAAGCAGACCCAGGAGGCGCCACCCTCTCCAGCAGGCCACGTGCTGGCTCCACAGCTGGGCAGCTCTGCTGAGGGGTCAGCCTCCAGCCCCCCACTGAGTCGTGCAGACACTGACAGTGAATGACCATACTTCTGGACCTCCCAGGTGCCCCAGCCGCTGTTCCACTGATCAGACTGGCATCTCAGTGTGGAACTGCAGGCCACCTGCTGCCACAGGCGTGGAGAAGCCCCAGGAGCAGCCTGTCCCTGCGAGGGGCAGCGGAGCATTGAGCCCTCAGGTTTTGTTTCCAGTCACCACAGGGCCTGTCAACACACCCCCAGCCTCCCTGGAGCCCCGTCCCCAGCTCTGCAGCAGCCACCAGTTGGGGCCATCAGAGTCCACGGGGAGGGCAGTGGGGACCCACCTGGCTGAAGGAGTCCAGGCTGACCCCATTGTGGAGGAGGAAGCGCTGCACCTCTTGGACCAGCTGGGTCTCCCCAGGGGCCACACGCTGCCCTTGGTCTCCTGAGGGAGGGAGGAAAGGAGACTCGCGGCCATCAGGTGGACTTGATCTGCTCTCTCCAGCCAGCACCTAAGCAGACCCAGTGGAAGTGGGTTCAGTGGTGCCCCTCATTCAGCCACACCCACCTGACACCCTCGGGCGCCCTCTCCAGCCACACGTCCCCACACCAGCTCGGGCTCTTCCCTTCTCCACAGTGGGCAGGTATGCAGCTCCTCCTGCAGCCCCTGGGGGCTTCTACAGGGCTGACCCTGACCCTGACCCCTCACACCAAGCAGTCCTTGCTCTGTCACCTCCCCGACCAGCCCAGGCTCTCCTCTCTCCACCTGTCTCCACTAGGAGGTTTCCAGAAGGCACCAGAAGGCTCTAGAAGGCAGGACCCTGTCCCAGCACTACGAAGACCTGGTGCTCAGGGCATTTACGGCACCAGAGCCACTGCGACTGTCCCTTGTCCTTCCCTCCACTCAGGCCAAGCTGCACTGCCCAGCATGGCATCCATGAGCCACTGGGCACCTGAGAACCCACGTCCTGCTACGCATGGAATTCAACAGCCTAGGTGGGAACTAGGGAGGAGAAACCCCTTGTGGCTACGCTGGGTGCAGCGAAGCGATGTTCCCTCAGACGCATTAGCTGAAGAGGGCGTCTGTTAGAATTAATTTTTCTGCTTCTTTTAAAAGCATGGCCACCAGGCCATTCAGTTACACATGGGCTTGCCGTCCACCTCCACAGACAGGCTGGCATCCAGTGTCTTGAAGGGCAGAGGACCATGGAGAAAGCAGCCAATGGGCAGAATCAAGGGATGTCCCTTGACACGTGGCTGAAATGTGCTCCTGGTTTTGCCCAGAAAGAACTCCGCAGGGGTCCAGTCCTGGACAGATTTGCCAAGAGGATCTGCGGACATGAAGTTTGCAAGTCATGGGTCACTCACGTGGTCCAACACTTGGCTCTTGGTGACACTATACTTCTGTACGATGGCATCAGCCACAGTGTTGGGCCCCATGAACAGCGTGTTCCAGTTGTGGGAGCTGTGGGCAGGGGCAAAGCAGGACAGGCCACGCTGGGACCCACGGGTGCTCTCTCGCAGACACATAGCCTGTCATAAGCCTCCCTGCCTTCCTAGCCCTCCCGCCACCTCGCCTGACCTGGGTGGACTCCCTACCCACAGGCAGCGGGGCTGACAGATCCAACCTCTGGCAGTGCCAGCAGCCGGCCTGTGCCAGGGCCCAGCAGGTGGCAACTGTCCACTCGTAGTGGACACGATACCTCAGAGTGTAAGTGAGCTCAGCACCGCTCTCCCCATCCACAGTGGGGAAGCCAGCTCAGAGGTGAGGATGAACCTCAAGCTATACAGCAAACCCTATACAGGTGGTCGGGAAAGGCAGAGAGGGCAGCAGAGCCTGGGCGGGGCTGGCAAGGACCTGGAGCTGCTGGCTTTGTCCTTGGACGCCGCCTTCTTCTTATAGGATGAGCCGGGGGTGTCGGCATCCTCACTGGCTTCCTTCCTGATGGCGGATGGCAGGATGTGTAGCATCCTGCCCTGTGGGGACAGGGGAGGAAGTGGGTGAGCTGCCCGCCCGCCCTCCAGCCCCGCCCTCTAGTGGGGCCTCCTGTCTAGTGGGGCCTCCTGTCCTAAACAAGTTGGACCCAGGGCTAGAACTGCAGAAAAACAGGGACAGCAGCCGGAGCAGACGCATGGTTACTCTCGGACCAGCTGGTACTGGGGTCCCCAACACGGCCATACCAAGGGAAATGTGCCCCTCTGTGACACCCCACAACCCCTCACACTGTGCCCCCAGACCCTGCATAGGGAGAACAGGAGCGGCCGTGGGTGGGCCAGGTCTGGCCTAGAGCCCACAAGGTCCATACACTGTGAATGAAGGTGCACTGGAGGGGAGGTGGCCTGGACACATTGCAAGGTGACCCTGAAGAGCAGAGCTCCCTGCATTCCAAAGGGTCATCCCTCCTCTGTCACCAGGTTTGGTGACCCCGGCGGGCCTATGAGCAACCTCACCTGGAACACCTGTCCACCCATGGCCATGTAGGCCTTCAATGCATGCTCAGGGAACAGAAGGTGACGAAGGCAAAGTCCTTGGGTTCCTTGGTCAGGCTGTTGATGGGGTAGTGGAGCTCTGACAGGGGACCTGAGGACAGGAGAGTGTCAGTCGCCTGGGTTGGAGCTGGGCCCAAGCTCAGAGGAAAGTGCCAGGCACTAAGGGTCAGACACAGGAACACAGAACAGCTGCTGTGCACCGGCTACGCCCACTCAGTCCGAGGGAAGGAGGGCGACTGCCAGCCACAAGGTCCACCTCCATGTAAAAGGTGCCATTTCCCAATCCCCTCGTGCCCACCCTAAGAAACAAGGAGGAAGGTGCCAGGCTGTACCTGGCTCCAAGGCCTGCTGTGCACAGCCTGTCCTGCACATTGGCCTCACCCACACAGGCCTCCTCCTCTCACCTGTGAATGGCACAACAGTTGCCACACACACAGTGGCCTCAAGGGTCCAAAAGTTAGTGTGCAGTCACTACCCAATGCCTGCTGCAGTTAGTACCATGTAAGTGTTTGTGACACTGTCCCTCTCAGAGGACACTGTCTGCAGTGGTTCCACTCTGAACACCAGGTGTGGCCACATCCCAAATGGATACCTGCAGTCTATGGTCAAGCCCCCTCCCATCCACTCAGCACTGCCATGTGGCCAGGGCACCAGTCCATAGGAGGACCTGGGGAGCAGAACAGCATGGAGAGACCTTCAGGTCCCATCACCTGGCCTGAAGCAGGTTCCACTTGAGACCTCTGAGCTGTCCTTGCCCAAGCCACACTCACACAGCCTCGCTGATCCTCCACACCCAGGCCAGCCTCCCGGGAGATAAGGGCACCAGTAGCATCTCCACAGCACAGAATCACCTGCACTGTGAGCCCACCTTCCTCCCCTCGACAAACAGTCCCTGTGACCAAGCTCAACTACAGGCCTGCAAGTTCCCAGCCCAAGAAGAAACAGCAACAAAACCAAAGACAGCCCTGGCTATTGCCTCTTCTCGGAAGCTGGGTTTGCTTGGGAAGACTTGAGAAAGAAAAGCATTCCCAGGCAGGAGCACAGTGGGAGGGGAGGGCTAGATGGCTGCTGAATTCCAACACCAGAAGCCAAGGAATCTCAGGAAAATGCCTCCATCGCTCCTGCTTCTGCTGGGCGTGCTGGCTATGCCTGCGATCCCAGCAACTTGGAAGGCTGAGGCAGAAGGATCAAGGCTAGCCTTATGGACTTACCAAGACAGTCTCAAATTAAAAGATAAAAAAAACTTGGGATGTAGCTGGGTGGCAGAGCGACCCTGGGTTCAATGCCCAGCGCCATTAAAAAAACAAAGGAATCCAAGTTCAAGTACAGAAAGCAAAAGATGCCACTGGTTCTGCACTGGGAACAGCAAGTCCTGTTTTCAGATGAGACCAGCTGGAGTCACTGCCCAAGGTCAAAAGCAAGTGGGAGGCAGATGGAGCAGACCCAGCCAAGTGGGAGCCAGGCACAGCAGGGGTGCATGGCCAGGAGCGGATCCCTACCATAGGAGGAGAAGAGTCCCTCCAGGTCCTCCTCGGTGCTGGTGTAGGGCAGGTTGCACACAAAGAGCCTCCTGGAGTCAGCCAGGTCCTCCTCCTCCTCGTTCTTCCTGAGTGTCCGGCCTTGTCAAGGCTGCACACTGTTCTACAGGGGCCCCTTGGCTGTGGGCACATGCTTCTCTCTGAACACCTTGATGTAGCGTCCACCTGCAGGAGGAGAGAGTCAGGGCTCTGGGGAGCCTGGGACTTAACACACCTGGCTGGGGACCCAGGGCCTGGCTGCAGGCTGCCAGATGCTCCAGCTGGGAAAAGCAATGGGCCCCGCAGCAGGCTCTGTAGCGGGGCAGCAACCTGAGCCCATGGGACCTCACCCGGTCTGCCAGCATGGCCTCGTCCCTTGGCGTCTGCTCCCACTGTCCCAGGCCAAGAGACAGGTCCTCTGAACTCTGAGCCTACTCTGGCACTGCTGGCGGCTCTGCCTTGGGAAAGGTCTCATGTGACAGCCGGACCCTGAACAATCACCTGCTGGTGAGCAGGTTGCAAAAACCACCCTATGTGCCTAACAAGGCCACAGGGATGGCCTGCCTCCACCCACACCGCCAGAGCTTGATGGATACCTTCCACCGACCTGCCAGCAGGACTCCCGGGACCCCGTCTACACTGACACAATGCATCCCCAGGAGCTTTGCTTTTCTGTTCTTAATGATGACTATAAATCAACACATTAAGTCTAAATAATAAAAGGAAGGTTACAAAGAATTTTCTTGAGTTCAGACTCTGGTGTACTCAGGGGATCCACCTGTGGGGCGAAGCTCAGCACCAGCTCGGCAAAGGCCTGGATGTTCCAAATTCTGCCTGACACTTCTATGTTGTCCTTCAAAAGGCATGAAAATGTTTATTGCCAAATGTGAAAAATGTATGCCACTTTGGCAAGTGAAAAACCTGAACTTGCAGTTTCAATTTTGTTTTTAATAATTATGAATAAATTCAAGCATCTGTACAGGCCACCTGAATTCTTTTTCTTCAAAAACCTCTTGTCCTTTCTCCATTTTTCTGTTGGGCAGGTCATATATCCTTCATAAGAATCTGTGTAAATTAGAGAAATTGGCGCCTCTTGCCTGCTGTTCAGGCTATGGATTCTGCAGTCCACCTTCTGAACCCATGGCAGCTGTGGCCTTACAGGGTTTCTAGCTGGTAGGCAGTCAACACGTTCATTTTCTGTTTTTCCATCAAAGTTTGCAAATTCCATAGAAAGAAATTTGTTCAGCTCAAATCCTTGATGTTTCTGAAACTTTTCTCATTATGAGGAGTATTTTTCCCTAAAAAAATGTTAACTAGGATGGGCGTGGTGCACGCCACTCTTCCCAGCAGCTTGGGAGGCTGAGGCAGGAGGATCATGAATTCAAACCCAGCCTCAGCAACTTAGTGAGATCCTAAGCCACTGAATGAGACCCTGTCTCAAAATAAAACATAAAAAGGGCTGGGGATGTGGCTCAGTGGTTATATACCCTGGGTTCGATCCTGGGTACCAAATTTAAAACAAACAAACAAACAAAAAAAAACAAAACCCAACTGACTTCGATCTCAAGGAACTGCTTCAGTATTTCTAATAGCAAAAAATTCTAAGTCCCATATCCCCATTTAGGAGACCAGGAAAATGTATCAAAGTGTCCCTGAGCATGGAAGAACATGCAAGAAGGAAAATGGCGGTGTCGCAAGCCAGTCCTCACAGAGGGATGTGGAAAAAGCAAACCAATGGCAGAGGTCAGCATCAGTGCACAAAGAAAAGGACACTTAAGAAGGTCTGTCCCAAATGTCAGGGATTGTCACTGGGTGGGACCCAGGAATTGGGGCGGGACAGCCCAGTGTGCTGAGGACAGTGGGCACCTGCGGATCACCTCCTGTCGTCAGACCTGCACCGATCACACCTGCATCCTGGCACCCCCTCTGGCTACGCCCACTCACAGTCACTCACACGGCCATCCTGGTTATAGGTGACTTTCATTCTTTTTATTTAGCTGTGTCTTCTAGGATCTTATATGGGGAACCTCTATGGCTGTCACGAGGCGGGCATGAGAACAGGGTCCTCTGCTAAGGCAGCTCTAGGGCCAGTCAGCTGCAGCCATGGTGCCAGCTGGACTGTGGCCTGTTTCTGAAGACAGCAACACCTCCACACTCACAAGCACCTATAGCAGCCACCCACTGCAAAATGGGGAAGGACTCTCCACAGGGACCGTCTGACCACAGGCCAGCCCTGCTGTAGGTGAGGGAGCAGAACAGGCCTCCTCCTGCTCGAAGCAGCCATCGCAGTCCCTCCTTGGTGATGCCCAAGATGCCATCGGTCAGCCTTTTTGGTCTGTGACTCCTTCCAGCTCTCAACCTGAGTGGCCCCCTCCTCACCCTGTCCTCAGAGCACATACCTCTGTGACACTGAACAGGGCTCCCTGCAGCTTCATGGTGTGGGAGGTGGTGGGCTCCTTCTCGTTCGCTGGTTTCTCTGTCTGAGAACAAAGAGAAAAGGCCACAGTGGGTTCCCTGAGGTGGCGGGAGCAGGGGACAGACCAGGACATCGCAGCTCCAGGAGCAGCTGCAGCCAGGGTGCAGGAAGTGCTGGCGCCTGTGCCTGCCAGACTAAGGGTCTGGCCAGTGCAGAGGCAGTGGATGCAGGGTCCGCATTTGCCTCTGAAGTGAGAGCTGCAGCCAGGTCAGCACACCATGGACAGGTGAGCAGGCCACTGGCCAGCAGAGGGCCAGGGCAGAGGTAGGAGCCGAGGCACCTACCTTGCAGCCGCTGATTTCAGCTGGCTCCATGCTACATGCAGAGGCCAGCCTCCTACTGAGCCTCTAATTCCACATGGATTCTGAATTCAGCACCTTTTCCTATAATTCTGGACTCCAGATAGCTCTGCACAACCTAAGTTTTTGGTAGATCCTTTGGTGCTAAAACCTGCCCAGTTAGCACTCACTCCCCAGCAGAGACTGCCATGAGCCAACAGGTGCAGATCAAGGTCATTTCTATTCCCACCAGAGAAACATCGATGTGCTGGGAAGGTTGCTGCCCCAACCCTGCTGGACATGGTGACCCCCAGGGCCACCCTGAGTACAGGGGTTCAGGAGATGGCTGGAAGGCCGGGCACTACCAGGATGTCTTCTGCAGACGAGGCTCAGAGAGGCCTGTGGGCTGAAGCATCCCCCCAGGCTCAGGAGCCCCCAAGTGTCAGAGATGAGACTAGGCCTTGAACTCCCAGACTACCTGCAGGGCACAGTAACTAGGAAGGAGGGAGGAGGAAGAGGAAAGAGAAGAGGAGGCAGAGGGAGCCTCTTCCTCTCATTGGGAAGCAAAAGACTGGTTGCTTCCAACTCAAGAATGGGGACACACACATGTCCAAGTGCCCTGTGTCTGGAGCAGAGGACTCTGTTGGGGGACAAGGTGGCCATCCTCAAGGGTTGTGTCCACCTGTATACTCTCAACTTCAAAGCCTGGAAGACCTGGGCTGGGGCCTGACCCCATCATGGGAGCCTGTCACTTCCCTTCTCCGGGCCTCAGTTTCCTCACCTATGAAATGGAAGAAGAATGGCCCCAGAGACTCTGAGGACATTCCGTGATGGCGGGTTCATCACCAGGCACATAGTCAGGGCTTGACTAAACTCACCTATCAACGACGGCCTGTTCAAGTCCATATACCTTGTTACTGAACACCACGTGCAACACGGCCACCACCCTCACTCCTCCCAGAGCCCTGACAGTTGGGAGGTGGCCCCTCCAGGTATGGCAGGCAGTGAGCTCAGAGGGGGCAGTCTTTCCTCCATGTGGCACCCCAGCAATGGGGCCACAGGACCACGTGGACATGCACAGAACCCCTCCCTGTTCCCCAGAGGCACACACCTAGGCTCTGGGTTCCTGTGGCCTCCTATTCCCAGGCAGGGCCCCTGTGCTCCCTCGCACCTGCTGGGTCTCAGTGGCAGAGGACTCCTCTGCCTCACTCCCTTCATCAAAGTTCACTGCTTCGTCCTCACTCTCCTCCTCTGAGGACGACTCGGCGGCGACCATCTTGGACTTCAGGTACTCCATGTCTGAAAGTCCCTTTTGTGCAGCCGTATTTGGCTCAAGGCCTTGTTCTGCTGAGAGAGCCAGGGTGGAGGAGGGTAACCTTCCTGGGCAACCAGAGACCTGGGAAACATAGGGCTGAAAACCTGGAGGGCAGCTGAAGTGCCACAACCACCATGACCAGGCACCTGTGTCCAGCGGCCCCAGGAAACCCTGTGATGGGCAGCTATGTATGATCGTGCCACACACCCAGGGCACCATGGCTTCCACCACAGCCTGGTTCTCTCCTGGACGGCCCTCTGCAGTCACTGCTGACCCTCCTAGCTGGGTTACGTCCAGGCACATAACGTGTTAGAGAAGGCGTAGGTACGACCAAGGCCTTACTACAGAGGAATGCACTATGGCGTCTGTCACCACAGAGGGCTGCCTGTTCCATCCTGGGCAGGGGCAGCTCTCATCCATCTGAACAGCAGGACTGTGCCAAAGCACCTCCTGCACATCACTGTCAACGTGCTGTGTGCTGCACTCTGGACGTCCCCATCCTGCTACCTGACACTGGACATGCTGTATAATATATGAGGAATACTTGGTAAGATGTCAGCCACTGAGGAGCTACAGATGGGGAATGTGGATCTGTGGTGGAGTGCTTGCCTAGCATGTGCAAGGTCCTTGGTTTAATCCCTGTAGTGTAAAAATAAATAAATAAATAAATAAATAAAATAAAAGAAGAAGAAGAAGAAGAAGAAGAAGAAGAAGAAGAAGAAGAAAATAAAATGTTTTCTTAGATATGCAAAGTCTCCAAAAGGATTTAAAGACATTGGTGGTATTGTTTACTCTAGATATCAAAACTGCATACTGTTTTGCACACTTTAAATTATAAAACATTGTTATATTACATATTAAAAATAGATAAGTGCTTTTATGAATTTAAAATGTTTTATTCTGCACAAAATAATTTAAAACAATTTGCAGAACTGAACAAAATGTATATAAATGAAAGTCCTATGGATTTGTATTCCATAATGCAATTATATTCAAAAATGTATTTAACTTTGAAACGTAAAAAGAAATTATGGTTCAAAAACAGAAGCAAAGCTAAATTCACCTGAATCAAATAGACAGTGAAAACAGCAAATTATAGCTATAATAGTATGGCAGTAAAATCAAATAACACTGATATAAAAATTTCTTAAAATACTACACTTAGAAACACTAAAATGTTCCTTTGAACAAAATAGTATTTAATCTGTGTTTTAAAATTAAATGGTTTTCAAGATGTTGGAATAGAGGGGGTTGCCTTGCTGGCTTCTCCATGGCATGAAACCAAGAAAGCAGACAGGCAGCTTTTCCACAAGTGAGGTCCTGGAAACCTTCAGGGATACTACACATCCACAAGGTAGACACTCTACTGCCTCAGATCTATACTGTTAGATGGGTAGACACACAAACAATATTTGTCCCAAACCAACCAAGATATCCAGTAATAGAATCCATTGACACCACAGTGGAAGAAATGTTAGAGAAGGAGTTTTGAATTTACATATTTAAATTGATCTGCAAATTAAAGGATGGTATAAGGATTGAAATCATAGAGAAAATACAGTAAGCGAAATATTACTTCAATAAGGAGGCAGAGATTCTGAAAACAACAACAATAACAACAACAAAGATCCATCAGAAATCCTAAAAATGAAGAAATCAATAAACCAAATTAAAAATTCACTGAAAGCACCACCAGCAGACTATATCGTTTGGAAGACAGAGTTTCAGGCAATTAAAACAAAATATACAGTCTTGAAAACAAAGTTGACCATGGAGAAAAGATATTAAGAGACCATGAACAGAATCTGCAAGAAACATGGGAAACTCTGAAAAGACCAAATTCAATATTCATTGGTATAGATGAATGCTCAGATGTACAAATAAAAGAAATGTACCACCTTTTCAATGAAACAATATCTGAAAATCTCCCAATCCCGAAAAATAAAATGGAAAATGAAATACAGGAGGCCAACAGGACCTCAAATACGCAACATCACAACAGACCAAATCCAACATACCTTCAGAACGCCTTACTTTCAGAATAAGAAAAGAATTTTAAAAATTACCAGATAAAAATGACAGGTAACATTTAGAGGGAAACAAATCCTGATCACAGCTGATCTCTCAACCCAGACCCATGAAGCTAGGAGGTGTCAGAACAACATATTCCAACTTTCGAAAGAAAACGGATACCAGCCAAGAATACGATATCCAGCAAAGGTAAGCTTTAGAAATGATGACAAAATAAAAACTCTACATGATAAACAAAAGTTAAAGAACTCACAACTAGAAAGCCTGAACTACAAAACATACCAAATAAGATATTTCATGAAGAAACCAAAAATAAAAGTGAAAACCAACAAAGGCAGGAAGTACAATAAAAGAAGAGCAAATCAATGGAGCAACCAATTTGAACCAGAAATAAATCAAAATGACAGGGAATAGAAACCATACCTAAACAATAACATTGAATATAAATCGCATAAACGCATCAATCAAAATACAACTGGTGGATTGGATCAAAAAACAAGATCCAACGATATGCTGTTTCCAAGAGACTCACCTCATAGGCAACGATATTCACAGAATGAAGGTAAAAGGATGGGGAAAACATATTCCCAGGATCACATAAACAAGCAGGGGTTTCCATCCTCATATCAGACAAAGTGGACCTCAAGCAAAAGTTAATCAGAAGGGACAAAAAATACCTCACACTGCTCAAGGGAATCCTATCTCAACAAGACATAGCAATCACAAACATCTATGCCCCAGACAATGGAGCATATACATACATCAAACCAACTATTCCCAACTCCAAAAGTCAAATGCACCACAACACAATAACACTATGTGACTCCAACACAACCCTCTCATCACTGACAGCTACTTCAAATGGAAACTAAACAAAGAAACCATATCAAAATCTCTAGGACACTATTAAGGAAATGCTAAGAGGAAAGTTCACTGTATTGAACTCATTCACCAAAAGAATACAAAGTCAACAAATAGAAAACCTAACACCACATTCTCAAAGCCCTAGAAAAAGAACAAATCAACACCAAACACAGTAGAAGACAGGAAAAAATCAAAACCAGAGGCAAAATCAATGAAATTGAAACAAAAGATCAACTGAAAAAAGTGACAAAACAAAAAGTTGGTTTTTTGAAATAAAACCAACAAAATTGATAAACCCTCAGCCAAGCCAACAAAGAGAAAGAGAGAAAACTCAAATCGCCAAAATCCATGATGAAAAAGGAAATATCACAATGGGTTCTACTAAAATACAGATTATAATCAGAACTGATTTTGTAAGTTTATATTCTAATAAAATATCTTGAAGATAACAACAAACTTCTAGAGAGACATGACCTACCCAAATTGAATCAAATCAGGAGGACACACAAAATTTAAACAGATCAATTTCAAACAATGAAATTGAAGATGCCATCAAAAGCCCACCAAACAAGAAAAGTCCAGGACCAGGTGATTTCTCAGCCAAGCTCTACCAGAACTTCAAGAAGAACTCACAAAAATCCTTCTCAAATTATTCCATGAACTAGAAAAGGAGAAAACCCTTCCAAACTTTTCATGAAATTTCTATCACCCTGATACCAAAACTAGACAAACACACATCCAGGAAAGAAAATTTCAGGCCAATATCCCCAATGAACACAGATGTAAAAATACTAGCAAACTGTATACAAAAACACGTTCAAAAGATAGTGCACCAGAATCAAGTGGGTTCATCCAGAGATACAAGGTTGGTTCGACATATGGAAATCAGTAAGTTTAATTCAAGACATCAGTAGACTTAAAGACAAGAATCACATGACCAACTCGAAAGAGGCAGAAAAAGCATTCAAACAAATAAGCATGTATTCATGTTCAAAACACCAGAAAAACTAGGGATAGTAGGAACATACCTCAGCATTACAAATGTCATATATGTGAAACACAAGGCTAACATTCTAAATGGAGAAAAACCTAAAGCATTCCCTGTAGAAAGTAAACAAGACAGGGATGCTCTTCTTCACCACCTCTACTCAACATAGTCCTAAAAATTCTAGCCAGAACAATTAGACCATAGAAAGAAATCAAAGGAATATGAATAGGAAAACAACAACACAAACCATCCCCATTTTGCTGAGCACATTATCTATATTTAGAATACCCAAAAAACTGCACCAGAAAACTTCCAGAACTCGTAAACGAATCCAGCAAAGTGACAGGACACAAAATTGACACTCATAAATCAATTGCATCCTCATACATCAGTACTGAATCAATTGAAATCAAAAAATAGGAAAACTATCCCATTCACAATAGCCTCAAAGAAAATAAAATGGTTGCAAAGCAACCCAACAAGAAGTGAAATCACTTCTACAATGAAAACTACAGAACTCCAAAGAAAGAAATTGAAGAACACCTCAGAAGATGGAAAGATCTCCCATGTTCTTGGATAGGCAGAATCAACACTGTTAAAATAGCCATACTACCAAAAGCACCACACAGATTCGATGCAATTCCTATAAGGTTCTGATGTTCTTCATAGAAATAGAAAAAAGCAGTCATGAAATCCATCTGAAACAAACAAAACAAAACAAAACAAAAGGCCCAGAATAGCCAAAGAAATTCTTAGGGAGAAAAGTGAACCAGACCTTAAATTATACTGCAGAGCTATAGTAACAAAAACAGCATGGCATTGGCACCAATATAGACAAGGAGATCAATGGTACAGAACAGAAGACACAGAGATGAACCCACATAAATACAGATTCTCATACTAGACAAAGGTGCCAAAAACATACACTGGAGAAAACAGAGCCTGCTCCACAAATGATGCTGGGAAAACTGGAAATTCATTTGCAACAAAATGAAACCCATCTCTCACCCTGCACAAAACCCAATCAAAGTGGATCAAGAACCTAGGCATTAGACCAGAGATTCACCACATATTAGAAGAAAAAGTAGGCCCAACTCCCCATCATGTCGGCCTAAGAACCAAATTCTTCATCAAGATTCCTAAAGTAGGGCTGGGGACATAGCTAGTTGGTAGAGTGAGTGCTTGCCTAGCATGTACAAAGCCCAGGGTTTGATCCCCAGCACCTCCACCAAGAAACAAAATAATGAAACACCTTCTAAAGTGCAAGAAGTAAAATCAAGACTCAATGGGACAGTATCACAGCAGAGTAAACATTCAAGAACACGAACAGAGATTCCATAAAATGGGGAAAAATTCTCTGCCACCTGCACCTCAGATAGAGTAGTAATCTCCAGGTATATAAAGAACTCAAAAATCTCTACACCAAAAACTCCAAATGACCCAATCAACAAATGGGCAAAGGAACTAAAAAGGCATTTCACAGAAGCAGAAACATAATGTCAGCAAATATATGAAAAAGTGTTCAACATCACAAGCAACTAGAGAAATGCAAATCAGAACTGCACTGAGGTTGCATCTTACCCCAGTCAGAATGGCAACTGTCAAGAATGCAAGCAACAATAAATGTTGACAAGGATGTGGGGAAAAGGTACACTCACATGTTGCTGGTGGGTCTGCAAATCGGTACAAGCACTCTGGAAAACAGTAGGGAGATTCCTCAGAAAACTCAGAATGGAACCACCATTTGACTCAGCCATCCCACTTCTTGGCATATTTCCAAAGACTCAAAATCAGCCTACTATAGTGACTTGGTCACATCAATGTGTATAGCAGCTCAGTTCACAAGAGCAGCTATGGAACCAACCTAGGTGCCCCTCAACAGATGAACAAACAAAGAAAATGTGGTACACATACATGATAAAACACAAGTCATAAAGAAGAATAAAACTGCAGTGTTGGTTGGCAAAGAAATTTAGAAGTGATTGGAAGTGCTATGGATAGATCAACATATATTTTACGAAGAGAAAATATAAACTAATATACCTTACAAATAATTCTACAAATTATTAGTTTTTTATAAGATGTAAGCACTTTACATAATAGCTATTTTCTAATTTTTATACATTATATCTGATAATTATTTACTGTATTTTACTCAAATATAGAATTTATGTTATTTCTCTTATTTCATTTTAAATGTAATAATAATTATTTTAAATTCACTGATTTCTCTTAGGTTACAGGAGAGACAAACTTCTTTGTATCATATCTCTTTTTACTAAATAATTATTTTCAACATATTAATCTTCAAAAATGTGTTAAGAAAGTTTGATTTTAAAACCTAAGTAAGGTCATATGCCCAGTGTAATATCATTTCCTTCAGTAACAGACCGCATTTACCATGGTGGTCCTATAAATGATATTGCCTAGTGATGTCATATCTATCTTAGTTTATGTAAATACAATCTATGAAGTTCACACAATGAACAAATCACTTTACTATGTATTTACCAAAATCTATCCTTGTTGTTAAGTGATCCATGACTATAATGAGAATAGACAAGGAAAAGAGAAGTTCAGAAAGACAATAATGTTGGTTTCTCAAGAACACTCTAATGTAACAACAAAGAAGCGTTAAGCAATAAAAACAAAAAACAGAAAGTAAAACTTAAAAAAAATTCTATTCAAAACACCAAATAAAATATGCATCAAATTATGATCTTTACTAAATTATTAATTAGATAAGAATTTCCCACTGTTTTGGAGTCACAAATTACCTCCTTTAACCACCCCCCCATATATAAATACACCCAAATTACCATTAGATTACAAATTCCAAAATGCCATAATGTTTATATACTAAGATTCACAGTTTCTGGACCTATTTTTAGTTAAGTGCTTTTAAAAATCCCTGTTGAGTGAAAAATAAATATCTTATACACAAGTCATTCTTATTTTAAACTAATAAGCTATTAGCCATTAGTTTGTCATCTGAGGTTAAATCAGTACTACTTATAAAGGTCTCTCATCTTCACAATCTTAATTTCCAGAACTATTAAGTAAACCTAACCTAAAATCATCTGAAAAATGAGAAATAAAATAAATATAAAGCATTGTTAGCTAATGTTTATTCTGAAAATACAAGACAGTTCAACATTAAAAAATCTAGTTACAGAACACATCAAACTAACAAAAGATAACAAACATTATTATCTCAAAAAACTAGAAAAGACATTTTGCAAAATAAAAACACTAAATAATGTCAAAACTCAAAATAGAAAGAGAACACCTTTAATAATGGGAAGCTGCCACAAAACTTTAGCAAACATTCTTAAAAAGCAGTCTTACTAAAGTCAAGATCAGGCAAGTT